>NC_143219.1:12065610-12255610 GCF_030267445.1 Bombyx mandarina | reverse complement strand
GGACTTTTGTTGAACTCGCCGAAAGGCGAGGCCCCGGATAGGATTTGTAACCCCCCTGTGCTGCAGGACAGCAAGGAGCAGGGGGGGGAATGCCTATGCCGTGAAAACGGCAATCGGCGGGGAAAAGGAAAGGAACCCGCTCGGGCTGTATAGTGCTACAGCAGGCAGGATCGCGAGCGGGGGTCTAGTCTTGAAAAAGACTGTTGTTTTGGGAAGGGTTAGGAAATCGCTAGCCTGTGAGTGCCACAGGAAGCCTGATCGTAGCGATTGGTTTTGCCTTGAAAAAGGCAGTTGGTAAAGGGTGGGTTCGCGGTTACAACACTTTAGCGCACAAAAATGGATTCCGAGACGCAGATCGCAAGCAACCAACGGATCGGAACGTCCGCACTACCGAATTGTAAGCACGATGTATTCACGGTCACTACACTGTCGAGCACAGCTGTGAGTTCAGAGACGCAGCTCGCAAGCGGGCTACGGATCGGAAAGCACGTCCGCGCACGACCGAGTCGTGAGCGAGAATGGATAGTTATACTGAGACCTTAGAATTTATATCTGAAGGTGGGTGACGCATTTACATTGTAGATGTCTATGGGCTCCAGTTACCACTTAACAGCAGTTAGGCTGTGAGCTCGTCCACCTATATAAACAATAAAAAAAAAGGTTTACTTCATTCAAATAGCCAAAGAAGAGATTTTTGTTATGATTTTTTTTCAAACGTTAAATGGCTTTCCTGTATGTTTGCAAAAATGTCGCTTAAACCAAATAGCTTTTCACCCCTCAATTTGATGAACAAACTAATGGTTTACATAATATGAAGCACGTAAATACACTTTGACGTTCACATTTTATTTTCGGCATTCGTGAAATTTTTATTCGTCTATTTTAAAATTGGCATTTCTATTTTGGTCATCAACTGAATGAAATGAAACGTATGGATTGCAGTTACTACATAATATTGTTATATAGCGACCCGCCCTCGCTTCGCTTCGGAAACTGTAATTTATTATTGATTTCTCCACTATTTAATGGATGTTATTATACATATAAACCTTCCTCTTCAATCACTCTATCTATTAAAAAAACCGCATCAAAATCCGTTGCGTAGTTTTAAAGATTTAAGCATACATAGGGATATAGGAACAAAGAAAGCGACTTTGTTTTATACTATGTAGTGATATTGTAAATATTTGCGTATAGATAAAACTTAAAGCAAAGGCAGATGTACAATCAAACGTTGCATACAGAAGCAATGGGAAATTTCTTAATAAATCGCTAACCTTCGTCGGTAGTCTCTGAGTTACTGGAACGTTGAAACTTACTGTTCTCAGGCAGGCGATGTATAGAATACACCACGGCCTCGTGAACCTCTGGCAGTGGTGCTGGGGTAGTGCGTATCCGTTCTTCTTCGGCACTTTTTTCGAGACTCTTCAGGTAGATAGAGTATATGTTGGCTGTGCATCGAATCTGAACACAAGAAAAACATTATTATTAAGCTATTGCATAGCTTTTATAGTGGGCTTTGAGCGCGGCGACCGAATCAAGAAATGCCGTAACGAAAATAAAACCTAACACCCCTCCACTCCGCCTATAATGTAGCTCGCGTTCAACACATTCACACGTTGCGCTTGTGTAGTGTTTTGAATAAGCGCGCGGCGTGACTGACATCGCATGCAGTGCAGCGCATGATGAAAAGTCTGCCCATCCCTGTCTCGCGCGGTCTAGCTTATGAGTGTGAAAGGGGCAGTTAATGTTTTGCTTTTGTTAATGTTTATATAGCGTGTATAAATATAGCGTGGTCTTATTTTATTATGTTTCAATATTAAATTATTATTGTCTAATTATAATTGCATAAGTTTATAAAAAATACCATGCAAAAGCTTTACCGCGGCAGTTCTCGAGTATTATTTTATTAATAGTATTACATAAGTAGTAATTGACTGACTCGGTGGTGCAATAGTTAGCGCCCCTAACTATCGCACAGAGGGTCGTGGAATTTATTCCCACATTGTACATGCATTCGAGTGACGAACAAGTTTGTTTGCTCTTTGTCTGGATATTTATTATCTATAAATTTCTATATTTAACCGTATATAAGTATGTGTGTCTATCTCGTGCGTGATTTGTCCAGTTATTTATTTATCCATTCATTTATAAAAAAAATTTACATGGCTACGAACACCATTATTCGGGGAAATCGGAAAAGAGGCGACGTAATAGATTATAACAATAACAGTGTCATATAAACAGTTAGTAGTTAAAATTACATTAAGCTCTTAGAACCAATAAAAAATAAAAATATTTATAAGAATGCTTAATTAAAAATCAATGAAGGCGATAAGAATAAACAATTTTTATATTTTTAATGATTTTTCCTCACAGTAATCATTTTGCTAAGCCTCGTATTAAAGTTTCAAGGTTCTAGAAAGAAATTATTCCTGAAAGATCTAGTGAGACACTCGCCTGCATACTCGAACCCTTATCTTATTACCAATATTTAACATTGTAACAATATATTCCTGAGATATGTTTAGTATATTTCTGATGTTGGGTGGTAATGCATTATTACCAAGTAGACATGTAGACAGTGGCATGATCTTCATTACTTTGTCGGAGAAATCCTCGCGGAACAGACAGTACTAACTACTAATCATACAGGAATCCAAAGACCTGGCGCGAGCTTAGCGACTCCTAATCATTAGAAACACCAACATCTTCACCGAGACACCGAGAGGAAGTATGTAATAATTAGTAGTCCAATTATTTTCATGCCCAGGTTTTACCACCACTAAGTACCTGGCAAGGATTACAAAATCACCACCCTGGTTGAAAAGTATTCTGCGCCTCATATTTAATTTAATTTTTTTTTTTTTTTATTGCTAGATGAGTGGACGAGCTCACGGCCTCCTGGTGTTAAGTGGTTACTGGAGCCCATAGACATTTACGACGTAAATGCGCCACCCACCTTGAGATATAAGTTCTAAGGTCTCAAGTATAATTACAACGGCTGCCCCACCCTTCAAATCAAAACGCATTACTGTTTCACGGCAGAAATAGGCAGGGTGATGGTATCTACCCGCGCGGACTCACAAGAGGTCCTACCACCAGTAATTATGCAAATTATAATTTTGCGGGTTTCGTTTTTATTACACGATGTTATTCCTTCACCGTGGAAGTCAATCGTGAACATTTGTTGAGTACGTATTTCATTAGAAAAATTGGTACCCGCCTGAGATTCGAGCACCGGCGCATCGCTCAACACGAATGCATCGGACGTCTTATCCGTTAGGCCACGACGACTTCAAAGTCATCTAATATCACAAATCACTAATATCACAATCACTAATATCACAAATTCTCGTGGAATATGATTTAGGATTCGCTTGGATAATGATTATTGCGCTCGCCAATTTGTGTTTTAGTGTCCTTGGAATGAAGAAAGACAAACGGCTCGTACGGAACAGACAAGTGACTCGTAAGATTTAGTACAAATTGAGCCAAATAATTATTCAAATAAACATTGCATTCGGTGAGTGATTGTGTACATTATGTACTATCAAACTTTATAAATATTACATTAGTACAATTGTGATAATCATAGTGTTAATTCTCGAAGCCATTCTTCGCTTGGTTGATCACAGTTCTTTGACCTTTTATAAACTTGTATATCCTTAAAATAATAGAGAGCTCAACAACCGCGTGGGCTATTTACACGTGTATCTCACATACTACAGTAGTACCCCTCCCATACACTTATATATACACTTCTGGCGTAACGCAAACACAAGTGACATAATATTAATATAAATGATATAACGCTGCCAGTAATATTGTAACCCATAATCATGCGTCGCTTCATAGTTCACGGCTATTACGTTGTGTCGTGCCGTTAATGCTATCAGAATTATTATTCGATAATGGAAAATAATAAGTGATCCGCTTATCACAATGATATTTCTAATTGTACGTTGAATGTTGCTTTTTATATGGTTATTAATATACAACTAAAGATGTGTAGCTCCTGAGTGAGTGATGTAAAAGATATAAATATATCACTCACACCGACATAATGTATCGCTAACTCACACTAGCTACCAATGTATCACTAACTCAGTTCTAGCTCACTAGATCGCTAGCTCATATGTCTCATGACATGTATCGTGAACTGATGAGCGAATGAAAGAAAAATGAATGAGTGAGATAGATGTATTGTGTGGCCAGCTGACGAAAATGACCGTTCACTTCACGCTAATTTCGTTTCGAAGTATTGGGTTGTCAAGGAAATATGTACATTATTTCTATAGTAGCAAAGCTTAACATCACTCATGTATTTTTGAAACTAAATTTATATTTGCTTTATTCTTACATAAAAAAGTAAAAAAGTAGGTAAGCTGCATGTTGTAAATATTCAATGAATAATCATAAAAAAGTGTAAATAGACTATATTGTGTATTATTAAGTGTATATATAGGACCTGACAGCTACAAACTGAACTGACCATTGTAGATATTCCAATACAAAGTGAGTGATATATGTATCCTTAGCTAATGATCTAGACGAAGAAATGATTTTATTGAGAAACCAATCAATTGAATTGGATCACTGAGCTAGTAATCTAAATGAGCTAGTGAGCTAAATGAGTGATATATATCTTTAGAGCGAAATGATATGTATCTATCTTTTCAGCTAAGTGATACATTTTGCGCATCTTTATATTTAACGAATCACAGGTGGATGGTCCAGCTCCGAAGGACCATGAAGGAATCACGGTCTGACGATGAGTCCTCGAAAATCCTGGGACGATTACTTGCCCATTAAAGGTCCCGGCGGGTTCAGCCGAGTGAAACACTGCTCGCTGTCCGACGAAATACAACTAATAAAACATCATTTCCCATATACATATTTTGGGAACACACATCGATAGTGCAATTTTAGTTTTACAACTAACGTCATCTGTTGGCGACATTCAAATAAAATCACTAATTATTATTACTCTACACATAAGCTTTTTTATTTTCAAAACGACGTGATACTCAAATATAAATATGTAATAATATAATAATATTAATCAAATATAAATATTTATAATATATAATCACCGCCAATACAATACACTAGATTTTGAAATATAATGAAAAGATGCATTTGCCAAATGTTTTGCAAAAAATAATCATGACACACAGACAGATTCAGAGGATAAAAAGTCGTGTGTCACTCGGGAACTGCGGCGCTAAAGCTATTGCATTGCATTTTTATCAACTTATGCAATTATAATTAGACAATAATAATTTAAAATTAAAACTATAAAAAATAAGACCATGCTATATTTATAAACATTAACAAAAGCAAAACATTAACTGTCCCCTTCACACTCATAAGCTAGAACGCGCGAGAGAAAGATGGGAAGACTTTTTATGATGCGCATGCAGTGCGACGTCACGCCGCGCGCTGTGTGAATGTGTTGAACGCGAGCTACATTGTACGCGGAGTGGGGAGTGTTAGGTCTCCGCGCTCAAAGCCTGCGATACAAACTATGCAACAGCTTAAAAACGAATGTTTCGTTTTTTGTCATTAGGGTACGGAAGCCCAAATTTGACGCTATTTGATTAAGGGATTGTAAAATTATATATCTATTATGACTATAGACTTATGTCTTACATACGGATGCCAGACATGGGCCTTAACTGAAAAACAACAAAATAAATTGAATATATGTCAGAATGGGATAGAGAGAAGCGTATTGGGAGTAAGAAGAAGGGATAAAATAGAACTAAAAAAGATCAAAGGAGAGACTAAATTTGGAAAAGTTCAATCAATATGCAGAAAATTAAAATGGCGCTGGACGGGACATATGATGAGAGAAAAGAAAGAAAAATGGACCAGAATAATAACGGAATGGTACCCTAGAGAAAACAAAAGAATCAGAGGAAGACAGCCGAAGCGATGGGAAGACGACTTGAAGCAAGTAGCTGGGCCAGAATGGTTACGTACAGCAAAGGACAGAAGCAAATGGAAATCCTTAGAGGAGGCCTTTGTCGAAAGACAAGCTGTTAAGAGGAGAGATAAGCCGAATGCCGAGATATGTTTTAGTATAAGTTAATTTTATAGTTTTCTTACCTCTATTGTTATCATTTTATGTTTAGTTAAATAAGTTAAGCTCTAACAGCAATAAAGGCTAATTTATTTTATTTATTTATTTATGACTATAGGGTTGGAAGGGCCGAAGACAGAGCTCATTAGCGAGTGCGAGAGAATTCTATACAACGTATAAATAGATCATTTCTGAAGGAGAAACGTGGATAAATAATAAACTGAAAATAAATATCAAAGCCAATCATTATCATTGATGAGTGATTTCAGTTTGTTCAAGTTAGGTAACCCGCAATGGAACTCTATAAAATTATGTACACTCATAACCGTAAATAATTCGCGCAAGTTAAATTTAATCGTATTTACCATTATAAAGTAAACATTAGTAAAATATATTATAAAATTATAAACATACTCTACCGCGGAGTAGTTATGCGTTCCGGTTTGAATAGCAAGATAGTCGTTATACAAAATGCTGCGATAAGACCTAGACATAAGGTTGAAGTCTCAATGGTCTTGTGTAACGGCGCAATCCAGAACAAATGACTATTTCTGAGCAGATATTTCTGTTTAGTAGCCGGATAGTGGCATTGACCCGTGTGGGAATACTATATGAATTAACCCCAGTAATTATTCAAATCTCTATTTATACAACTACCTATATAACGATATGAATATTAAAATTTGTACGTTTGGATGATTGTTAAACAATCAGACAGAAATGGCAATATGTATTTGGATTAAATTACGTCCTAGGATAGTTTGTAGCATCTATTAGTAAATAGAATAGTTTTTATCGCAAAAAAAATATAGCCCGAGCTACGCTGGCTGTTCCTGCTGTATTCTACAGTGTTTTCGAACAAGTCGACTCTGTCCCGGAAAAGTGCAACGTGTTTTAGTCTTTCTCAATTACAAATTTAACGCGGATGAAACGTCTACTTTATATTATTAAAATATTTTAAAAAATTATCTAATATTTAAAAAAGGACATGCCCGCAGAGTTTCTTGCCAGTTCTTCTCAGGACGGAGGCTAGTTTTTGTGAATTGGCGATAGTTCTTTTTGACGTTCAACAAGTGTGTACATTCATTTATGTTGAAAAAAAAAATTGATTTGATTTGATTATTATTTTGATTGCTTGAATAATGCTTGTCTGTTCGAAGGATTGTTCGAAGTGTAAATATTAATAACATTAAATTATACGGGGCATAATGTAATTATTATTCTGTGTGGCGCGCTTGCGAAATAGATTATCTCAATGTCAGGTTAAGTTACTTGCCCCTTGTCATCTAGCGCCCCTAGGCATGGCGTAATATAAACTAATACAGTTTTGCTATAGCAAAGAGCTGTTCGCTAAATAGTATTAGGTAGTCGTGATTTTCGTACAAAATATTTTGTGAGCTTTCCTTTCCTTCCTTCCTTCAAATCAGAGCGTCTTGTGAGCCCCCACCGCCCTACCTATTTCGGCCGCAAAGCATTAATACGTTGCGGTTTGAAGGACATGACAGCGGTGGCGGGCGATGCGATAGTAAAATTTTTCTAATGAAATACGTACTCAACAAATGTTCACGATTCACTTCGACGGTGAAAGAATAATATCGTGTCATAAAAATCAAACCCGCAACATTATAATTTGCGTAATTACTGGTGGTAGGACCTCTTGTAAGTCCACGCGGGTAGGTAGCACCACCCTGCCTATTTCTGCCGTGAAGCAGTTTCGGTTTGAAGAGTGGGGGAGCCGCTGTAACTATACTTGAGACCTTAAATCCTTATATCTCAAGGTGGGTGACGCATTTACGTTGTAGATGTCTGTGGGCTCCAGTAACCACTTAACACCAGGTGAGCTGCGAGCTCGTCTACCCATTTAAGTAATAAAAAAAGCAACGCTTGCCACAATCAAGTGCAACAATCAAGAGCTCTAAATTACCCAATCAGCAGTGAGTGAACACCAACCTTAATCTTCCCTCGGATGAAGTGATGTTTTTGTACCGTGAACTGCATAGTGCTGTACGCAGACATAGTACCGCCTTCCGTGTCGCCATCCACTCGATGCATTACATGTTGACTTAGTGCCTACGAATAAAAATACTTATTACAACTGTTTTAGGACGTTTTTTGATCACACAAAATAGAAAATATTTCTTACTGGTGGTAGGACCTCTTGTGAATCCGCACGGGTAGGCACCACCACCCCGCCTTTTTCTGCCGTGAAGCAGTGATACGTTTCAGTTTGAAGGATGGGTTTACGTCGTAGATTTCTATGGGCTCCAGTAACCACTTCACACCAGGTGGGCTGTGAGCTCGTCCACTCATCTAAGCAATAAATAAAAAAATTCAACGACAATACTGAAAGCGTCCACGGTTTAAAGTTTTTGGCGACAAATCATTACGCAACAATGTTCAGATGATTTGTATATTTTAAAAATAAAGAACTAACATCATAGCTTTGTATAACATCTACCTAGCTTGAGACAAGAGATGAAATCTCAAATGTATTGTATTATTGCATGTTTTTATTCCCTTTGTAGGCAGACGATCATAAGGCCTACCTTATGGTAAGTGGTTACCGTCGCTCATGGACGTCAGCAATACCAGAGGCAGAGCCAAGTCACTGCTTACCATTGAATACTCTCCACAAGCCTCGTTTGAAAATGGGCATGTCATAGCACTCGGAAAACACCCTGGAGGGGAGTTCATTCCAAAGCCGGGTGGTACTAGGTAGAAAAGGTCTTTGGAAACACACTGTCGATGAACGCAGCGGTTCCAGATAATATAGATGAACTCTGCTCCGGTGTGGGAAGGTGTGATGTTAAAAAGAAGATGGGGGATCGTGTCGAATAATTCCTCAGAGCACTCCCCATGGAACGTAACAGCAAATAGACATCAGAAATACGATCATACCTAATAAACGCGGGCTTGCAATATGCCCTGTGATTTATGTAAATCTTAGGGTAGTGGTTGCGCTGGTTTACAACTGTTAGTTTTTGATTTCGGAAGATAGCAACATTAATTTGGTTTTTGCAAACTCTGCCCCATCTCTCTCCATCACTTTACCTACCGACGCGCGCGGTAGTACTGCAATTACAGTTTTTTCTCGAGCCGACGTCGCCACACGATCTCGCTCGTACGGTAGGTAAGGTTCGGAAGAGGAATGGGACAGGATTTGCAAAAACCAAATTAATGTTGCTATCTTCCGAAACCAAAAACTAACAGTTGTAAACCAGAGCAACCAGGTAGTATCATTAGTCGAAGGTCTGATTTATAAATGACAGATACCCAATATTCGTGAACAAAACAATGTTAAAACAGAGTCAAATTGCAACGACAAAAACGTATTTCAATCTCACACAAACGAGCGGGCCCTATCTTTTCAATTTATTCATGAGATATTGTTCGGGCGTGAAAGGCTTAGCGAAATTACCGTAAAGTGCACAGTAATAGACCTCAGCGTATTTCAAAGTCCCATTTCAGAGGCACTATGACCGTTTCGACGCTATTTTTTCCATCCAGACTAAGCCGTTTTGGTTGACTCACTTTGGATTAATGTTTCTTTATTTCTGTATTTCTCTCATTGTATTGAAAATCGGCTGTCACAGTATAACTATGTAGTGAGAGAAAGAGAGAGATAGAGTATTATTTATTATACACCAAAAAACAAATAAACAGTGCGATACATTAAACACAAAAAAGTACAATTGGCGGTCTTATCGCTAAGAGCGATCTCTTCCAGACAACCATCATAGTGTTTATAAGATTCGACGTCGCCCAGCCCTCATTACACACTAGAGTCAAGAATATTAAAGTTTAATTTTCGTGTTATAGCTGTATGAATTTCTTTTGATCATTAATGAATTTTAATGCATCAACAATTACAAATAGTGATGGTTCTATTTTTTGTTTGGTTATTAGATAATTATTTGTTTTTTTTATTAATATTTTAGACGAACTTGTCAGCTTGTCTGGGTAAATAGTGATTTCGAGGCCATGTTTGAAGATGAGCTACTGCTTCCACATAATCTATAAGCAGTTGTGTCCATTTAATAGTTAGAAGGTCTCAAGTTTTGACATGACTATTAATTAGAAATGGTGAATTTTTTAATACGAAACCTTACGTTTAACACTGGGTGCATTTTTGTACCAATAAAAAGAAAAACATTAATGCGATTTGAAAATCAATATTCCCTTTGCTATTATCTCAAATATATTTTGTATATTATTTTCTAATAACGCCGCACTTGAGCTTCCCTAAAGCGTCTAACGCGTAGGAAAGAACAGCTGCTTCTTACAGACTCAAAAAAATCATTTAAATAAATCTCAATCGGAATCATCAAAAACTCACGTACCCTATAATCACACATGTATATATTTTGTAAAATAAGTAGAAAAAAAAGTAGTCCGGGACGAAGGTAGTCTATGTCACTCTCTGGCTTATCATTTACATTACTATCTCTTCCCAAAAATTACTGTCTATCCACTGTTATTCCACAGCTATTGTGAAAGCGAATAGATACATACATAATATATACATGTATTTATACCTTTCTTGGCTTTTTTCTTCTAAACCTAAAAAAATACTAATTGTGTATATACACAATATAATCATTTTTGAGGGTCCGGCATAAGTTGTTTTCTTATTATTGAACCAAGAACCTGGTCACAGTTTACCTGTGTACATTCCCAATATTTTTTTCTATTAAACAAGAACTGATTTGGACTTGATTTTGACTGATATCTTATATCATATACCTTTAAACGAGCAATTCTTGTATATTAATATATAATCTGAACCTCGGAAACGGCTCCAACGATTTTCATAAAATTTAGTATACAGGGAATTTCGGGGGAGATAAATCGATCTGGCTACGATTTATTTTCAGGAAATGTTGTTTTATTCGTGTTTTCAATAATAAACTTTATCGATAATCAACTTTATGACTCTTCCTGACATCTATTGGCGAATAATAATACTATTTTTCTTAATTGAGAGCAACTAACAGCTTTAAAGACACAACAAGATGGCGCTATAAAAAAAAACTGGTCATCATCTAGTAACATATAAAATGAAAAAAAAAGCATTTTATTTCATGTTAAACTAACTTAATATTTCCGAGATAACATCAAAGGAGTGGACATATTTACGGTTGGGTAGATTATAATTTCGTTAGAAAGCGTCACAGGCCCCGATTAGGCCCAGCAATTAATGTAATTGATTTACTTTCTTAACAGCACTGAAATCTAGTTTGTTTGGTTAACTTCAAGTTTGTTCTGTGACTTCGGTCGAGGTTCGGTTAGGTATCGATCGCGCTCAGTCATCGGACAATTTGTCGAATCGGCCCATTAAAACTAAACCGACAATTATTGGGCATGTAATTTCATTTCAAAACAGAACGAAAATTACGGGTTTGTTTCGAATTGAAATTTGTAAGATAATTAGACGTACTTAGTGAGATTTCAAGAGAATAAATTATACATTTTTGTGTAGTTTTTCTATTGTGAATCTTTAATTATTTCCAAGTAAGTTCGTTTTGTCGAACATTCTAACTACTTCTACATGTAATTTTGAAGCTTTAATTAAAGTATTAAAATTCATTTTCGCTTAATTAATCCACCAATATCTTAGTCATGCCAAGGAATTCATTAAAATCACTTGAAACAACAGAGACTGACTGATCTAAGTTTCATTTACTAAGCTCCTTCCTCTTCTATTTTCAAAACCGTCATTATCAGCTTCCATCAATTGCATGGTCAACTCGCAACATATTTTTAGTTCTTACCGGAGCCTATAGATATCAACAAAGTAAATGCCGCCAACCACCTTGAGACATGAGTTCTAAGTCTCAGTTTTATAATACATCGGCTGTTCAACTTTTCAAACCGGAACGCATGACTGTTTCGCCACAGAAATAGGCAGGGTGGTGGTACCGACACGCACGTGGCTAGCAAGACACCTATACACTAGTGAATATCGCTATAGGGAAGCAACCGTGAATGTTAATTAGAATCGCGTGGGCTGTGAGCTCATCTGCCCACAAATACCTATATAAACATACGCAATATGCGGACGTGTCTCTAATCAAACGTTAACATCATACGTAAACATTTGTATGATAAAAGAGCTCTTGAAAAATTTTAACAATTTATCCGGGACACGTGTATTCTTGTTCTACTTGTTATAAAATTGCAGCCCGGTTCGTTTTCTGGAGAACGCTACAAGTTTGCCTCGTCGTCTAAAATATTGTGCTAGTAATATTTTATTTTATTCCTAGAACATTTTAAATTACATAGTCTTCTTTGTTGATATTTTTTGTGTTATTTAAAAGCAGCACGCGTGTCTTATTAGTTTTGATGATTTTTATTACGAATAATACAATGCTGTAATACAATTTCTGTGTACCGCTAGACTTTAGAAATTAAATAATATGTGTGTTTATGAGTATATCGATTTGAATAAATATTAGTTGCATGCTTTGTGAGTCTGCACTACCAATACTACACATTTCCAGTGTAAAGCAGTCTTCTTTTAAGAAACAACTGAAACTATGACCTAATAATATCTTAGGGTTGTGCCTCGACAGTCACACAACTAGGGCTGTGACCTCACCTTCAAAACTAGAGCAAAAAATATCTCTTAAAGCGAGGTCTTAGAAGTTATCGCGCTATGAAAAGTGATCAGTTGCGACTGAATTTTTACGATAAGCCCTAATGGTACCTAATTGTTTCAGGAAACAATTAATATGTGAAGTGCACTCACTGATGCTGTAATTTCAATCTAAGAGGCTACTTATAATTTTCCCATTCTTGAATGACATCCAACATGGCTGAAAAACACTATGTATAATATATTCAATTTTCACGAATTGTAGACAAAATTAAAATTACTTTAATTATGTAACAGGAGTTTTAATCATGTCAAATACGGACAACTGTTTTATTTATTTATTATTAACTAGCTGACCCAGCAGACTTCGTAGTGCCTCAATCGATAAATAAAAGACACATCAAGGGGACACATCAAAGGAAAAACAAAATTGTTTGTTTTTATATAATTCCGAGCTTTTTATATTTTCTCACCTTTTAAACCTTCCCAGAACTTCCACGAATAATTCAAGACCAAAATTAGCCAAATCGGTCCAGCTGTTCTCGAGTTTTAGCGTGACTAACGAACAGCAATTCATTTTATATATAGAGATTAAATGTAAACTAGATAGTTATTAATATAATGACCGCTGATATGACATATTTCAAGCTGTAACAGTAGGTTACTAGGGTTGAGCAGGCACCATTATCCGGCCCATTTCATGTGTTATTACAAACCAGTTGGAATTGACTCTCCGTGATAGAAATGGGGCCGCGACTTCAGTATTTTATTTTCTACTGGCTGACCCGGCAAACTTCGTAATGCCTCAATCCATAAATAAAAGACCTAAACTTTTGTATAAAATAAACTTAAAACAAACAAAAGGAATCCGTCCGACGGGGGACATATCAAAGGAAAAACAAAATTGTTATTTTTATTTAATTCCGAGAATTTTCATATTTATCTACCTTTTAAACCTACTCTGGACTGCCACAAATAATTCAAGACCAAAATTAGCCAAATCGGTCCAGCCGTTCTCGAGTTTTAGCGAGACTAACGAACAGCAATTAATTTTTATAAATATAGAAGAAGAATTATAATTTATATTATTATAATTATTATTTAATGTGCATTATAAAAAAACAAACTGTTTCAAGACCATGAACACGACCCTCAGTAATGAGGAAAACGAAACAAGGAGGAAGAGAAGAAGAAGATGTGTCAAAGCACCCACTCAATACTACGACAAAAAATCAAGTAAATTTGAATGTATGGGGCTGACGACCTTATAGACATCTCAAAGTGAAAGCAGACACCCACCCTGGTAAATGAGGGCAAAGATTCAATTGTTATGCGACTTACTCTACCTTCAAAGGCTATTTTTCACAAGAAAAAACATGACTCCAGTGAAAATATGTCATAGTACATGCGCGCAAAGTCAAGCAAGAGGGCGTATTATTGTAACAACAAAAAAAAACGTAAACTAAATAATACTGAATTACAATCAGTCGCCGACAACATTAAAATACAAAAAAGACCAACTTACAAATGCGAAACTCAGTGGAACCAACATTAACATATAAAATTAGTAAGTGAACAAAGCGTGTCCCATTTGAACAAGCGGAGACAAGTCAACGCCATGCAGCCTTTCTCCACTTTTATTTTTATTCAAAGTGGATATTTCAAAGGAATTAATTCGTAACTTTTTAGCTTTTAGTGGCCAGATAAATGATAATTTTACGACCTTTTTTAAAGACGTATGAAATGAATCTTGGAAAACTTTCAAAGGAATGCTGGCAACTTTTTCGTTTTCAACGAAAGATAAAGTTGTTTTACTTTAGGCTTCAATAGAAACTTTAACAATTATTTTTTTATTACTAAAGATTCTTAACTCATTAGATTAGATTCAGTTCACCCAATGAAAAAATATATGAAGACGGAACGTCGAATGACTACTCCATTAATAGTGTCTACCAATCTTTCTTTTATGTGTAAGAAATTTTAAAGTGTGCATTTTTAAATAAAGACACTAAGCACTTAATTATTTTTTTTTAATATATGGCTGTTAATTTAAAATATTAGTACGACATAAAATATGCAATGGCAAATAATCACTGTCACGCATGAAATGAAAAAACACTAGAGGCTCAGTCGCGTGGCTGCTTACAGTAAAATACTTTAAGTAAGGCTTATTGCAAGAAATATATATTGGAAGAATCTTAAAATTTAAGTCCTGTAAAACTAGTAATTATGTTGATAGTTTGAAAGCGTCGTGTCTCTAAGGATAATAAATAGGCTCTAGCAGCGATAGCTATTATTGAATAGAAGACATTTGACATAAAAATCCTCCATGTCGTTAAACTGTCAAAAGACGATATCATGTGTAAAATAATGAAGATAGATCGTAGACTTTACGCCAACACTAAAAATCTATTTAAATAATCTTAATTTTATACTAATATTTTACATGTAGGGTAGATGTAGAATGCGTAGACAAATGAAATTGGTTGAGACGCATTGCCAACGGTCTTGTGTGACGCGAGGGAGCGTCCACGGGTTGTTATCGTCGCCTTAGAGTTTGTGAGATATATACTTGGTAATACCGCCTAGTGCCGACGTTAATTACACATTTTGAAACAGCAGTCGCGTGATGTGACACTAATTAAATTATGCTTCACACGAGCCTGTCACAATTAGTATTGTAGATTTAAAATTAATTCGTAGCGTTTTCCTAAAAATGGCTTGAATAATACACGTATTGCGTTGCTAATTACAATAAAGTATTTGCATCTTGAGCTGTTACAGCTGTTCTTAGTTGTTGGTTTTCAATTAATACATTTAAATCTTAAATAACAACACTTTCAATTTTTGCAGAACATAAGGTTTTTGCCTACAGTTTTACTTCACGATTTTAAAATGGATAAAACTCTGTCGAAAGTTTCCGTATTTTCGTAGAAGTTTATGTAGAGCTTTTTCCGATTTTTCGAAGTCGATTTTTAGACTTCACTCATCGTAAGTACTTCAAGAATTTTAAACATACGTCTCTTGTCGGGTTCTCGAGTTTTTATTAAAACGGAGGAACGTTGAGAGGCACTGACCTATTGACCTATGAACTACTTTATGCAAGTCTAATGCATCCTTTACCTTTGACAGTTCAGTGATAGCTATCCCTTACAATAAAATAAATTAACATTTCAGTTTGTATTTTATTAGAATATAATTTAAAAAAAATTGATAGTTCATTGATTCGTTCGATCATTCGTTCATGGGATCCCTTTGATCATTCTTGTATAGTTTTCCTCGCACACGTTACGTAGACCCTTATAAATCGATTGATTTTCGTCCTTTTATAGCGCACTCACCGGTTCGCTGTTTATGAAGAACGACAGATTCGCTGCCGGCAACGAGTTATAGCTGACACATTCCACTTTGAGCGTGTTTCCCGGTCGGTAACGTCGCTTCAGGCCGTGTAGTCCCGGTCCATCCACAGGCAGAACTGCAAATAAAATTCATTCGTCATACAAAGCCGATAAAGTGTATTTTCCAAATCTACGACCAGCGCAGGTCCTATGTTTAGTGACGTGAAGATATTTGGAGCTACAGGTATCGAAATACGACATGAATACTGCCACGCCCATTGAATTTATCCCATCCGCTCTTGCATTAGAAGCGCGCGGCAATTTCACGCTTTCGACCGAAATGCATTATTGCTTCGCAGCAGAAATATGCGGGATAGTGTTACCAGATTTGGCGAATATGCCCAATAAACAGCAGTTGCTCAAATCTGACATGTTGCATTTAATTATACGACGTTACATGTTTTGTTGCAAATTTTTCCTGTAGCACATACTTTGTACGCAGCGATTTGGCGTCCATAGTCGACAGTAATCACTCACTCCAGGTGAGCCGTACGCTCAATCTGGCTACAAAGGCATAAAATTATAGTAAGTAATATGTAGTACAAATTTTAAGAGAAAAACTGACAATATTTTTTGCCACTAATTAATAATTTCAATGTTTACCTAAATAAATATGCACATGTTAACAAATTCGGCCGATAATTTTAATATTTATTTTACAATTAGTAAAACTTACTGTAAACTTACAGTATACAGTTTAAGTCGTTAAAATAATTCGATAGAACACAATAGTGACTATGACTATTACTTACCAACAACGTACATATGAGTATGCACTTGTGCAGTTTGGAATGAAGGTGCGTCTGCCGACACCTCGCACGTGTACCGTCCGCTGGCTGTTTGTGTCGCTGCTTCTATTGTCAATCGTTCAGCATCCGTTCCTTCCCTCTGCGAAATGAAATTCCACATTAGCGATTCGTTAGCAACGACTTCGCAAAACTGTTTTGTTTAATACACAATTTAATAATTACTGGTGGTAGGACCTCTTGTGAGTCCGCACGGGTACGTACCACCATCCTACTGATTTCTGCCGTGAAGCAGTAATGCGTTTCCGTTTGAAGGGTGGGGCAGCCGTTGTAACTGTACTTGAGACCTTAGAACTTATATCTCAAGGTGGGTGGCGCATTTACGTTGTAGATGTCTATGGGCTCCAGTAACCACTTAGCACCAGGTGGGCTGTGAGCTCGTCCACCCAACTAAGCAATAAAAAAGTTATAATAAAAAATACACTTTAATACAAAATTATTATTGTGGTGACAGTCCTGAAAATTTCAAGTTAAACAACAAAATCGGCTCTGCAAATATCACTGTGGCCCGTCTACCGAAACATGACTAAAATAATGATAATAATAACGACGATAATTATTATTCCATTGCGGGGCAGCCTGCCGTCTAATTTGAGCACGCTTCGAAGCCCGCACGCCTCAAGATTCCGTAACTTAGTCAACAATCTGACAACCGATCGCAAGTCTCGCGATGAGCTAAACAAATAAGTCGGGATGACTCCGTACATTTCTCCAAAAACTTTTCGCTTGTTTAAAGTTTAGAAAATACGTATCCGTCCGTCCGCGCGGGTCGTGAACAATGTTTATTAACGTTCCGTGTAATCACCGAGGGAGGGAACTTTTAAATTCGTCGCGGATTATGTCTGCTAAGGAAAATGCCTTTTGCGTCCGGGCAAACGTGACTAATAGCAGTAGGCCTTCCGACTGACCCTCGCGTCGTGCTGGATCCGGAACGGATTACGGCTTCATCCGGGTCACGAAATACTCTTCACTAGCTACACCAGATGGCTTCTTTACTATCTACTAACTACAACGACAGGGGCCCAATAAATAATAGTTTAAAAAACGAACAAAATACGGTTTTATAGGAAATCCAACTAAAAAATTGAAAATAAATTTTAATAAATTTGAAAGAATGATAGTGTAAGAAAAAATGATTTTATTTAAAAAAAGCGTGGGGTGCTTTTCAGGATATTATCAAAATAACCCTTCTGCTCATATCCGTTCATAAAATATTTATAGCTACTGATACCATGCACCGCACGCTTTTTTTTACAATAAAATTATTTTTTCTTACACTATTTTTAATTCAAATTTATTAAAAAAAAAATCAATTTTTAGTAGGATTTTCTATAAAAGCGTATTTTGTTAGTTTTTTTAAGCTATTATTTATTTTTCATTTTTTAGTTGAATTTAAAATTTTTTTAATATTGAATTGTCATCGGTAATTAATAAGTATGCCAAATTTCGAGTTAACCCGACGTTTTGGAGGGGGTCAAAATCATGTTCAAAGATTCCGTTACAAACATACATAACTAGTCAGGTCATAAGTATTGTCACACTGTAAAAACTTTTCTTTTAGAATGCTGGCCACAAAAAAGTTTATTGAATTCGAATTTCGAATTTTTCATGAAAATAAAAATAGTATACATTTAGAATTTTACTCATTTTTAAATATGGAGTGGACGCTTAAAGAAGACCGTGTTGCAGTTATTGCGTTGCATCGTTGCGGTTACGCGCCAATTCAAATTTTTAACATACTGAAAAATTTGAATATAACCAAAAGATTCGTTTATCGTACCATCAAACGATACAATGAAGACTCTAGTGTAGATGACAGGTCAAGAAGTGGTCGCCCTCGGTCTGTTAGGACTCCAGCAGTGATAAAAGCTGTGAAGGCGCGAATTCAAAGAAATCCCAAACGTAAGCAGAAACTGTTGGCCCTTCAGATGGGGTTAAGCAGAACCACGGTGAAAAGGGTGTTAAATGAAGACTTAGGGCTTCGGGCATATCGAAGAAAAACAGGACATCGTTTGAATGCTCGTCTAATGGACCTGAGACTGAAGAGACGCCGCGCTTTGTTAAAGCGGTACGCGGGAAAAAAATATCGGGAAATTCACGCACACAGTAGTGAAGAAGCAAGCAACCGTATTCCGCGTGTCCAACGAGGTCATTTTCCATCCTCGCTCATGGTATGGTTGGGAGTTTCTTATTGGGGCTTAACAGAGGTACATTTTTGTGAGAAAGGTGTAAAAACGAATGCAGTTGTGTATCAAAATACAGTCCTGACGAACCTTGTGGAACCTGTTTCTCATACCATGTTCAATAACAGGCACTGGGTATTCCAACAAGATTCGGCGCCAGCTCATAGAGCGAAGAGCACACAAGACTGGGCGGCGCGTGAAATCGACTTCATCCGGCACGAAGACTGGCCCTCCTCCAGTCCAGATTTGAATCCGTTAGATTACAAGATATGGTAACACTTGGAGGAAAAGGCGTCCTCAAAGCCTCATCCCAATTTGGAGTCACTCAAGACATCCTTGATTAAGGCAGCCGCCGATATTGACATGGACCTCGTTCGTGCTGCGATAGACGACTGGCCGCGCAGATTGAAGGCCTGTATTCAAAATCACGGAGGTAATTTTGAATAAACTTTAGTGTCATAAGAATCTATGTTTTGTTAAGTTCATTTTGGTATATGAATCGTTACATAATGAATAAACTTGTTTCAATTATTTTACATTAAACATGTGACAGAATTTATGACCTGACTAGGTACTAACATACATAAGTCTGAAGCTAATAAAAGCGTATTAAAAAAAAATTCAGACATTATTTTCTCGGAGTTTTTAGCATAGATCTACGAGTATATTATAGTAACAGTTGACACTAGGAAATAATATGACACCTCGACGTTGAACAAGTAATTGCGAGCTCGCTTCCGTGAAATTCAATATGAACGAGGGCGACGTCATATTACGTAACACTATATTATTATCATTTCCTTGACTATAAATCTTCTCGTTTCTACATATTTAGAAATTCCTGCAAACGCCACGCCACACGACAGATTTGCTTAATAAGAACGACGTTATGTAGAGCATTATTCGTGTTTTATTAAAGTTGCTTTATAACCGTAAACAAGCAACGAATTCTGCTCATAACCACTGTTTTTGATAGCTTTGATAGAATATCTTGTGTATAGTAAAACGCACAAGCTACGGCTATCAAATTCAATCATCAATTTTAACTTTTTATTTAATATCCTTTGTATGCATTTCGTAATACTTATCACGTTTTTTTTTTATTGCTTATATGTGTGGACGAGCTCACAGCCCACCTGGTGTTAAGTGGTTACTGGAGCCCACAAACATCTACAACGTAAATGCGCCGCACACCTTGAGATATAGTTCTAAGGTCTCAGTATAGTCACAACCGCTGTCCCACCCTTCAAACCGAAACCCATTACTGCTTCACGGCAGAAATAGGCGGGGTGGTGGTACCTACCCGTGCGGACTCACAAGATGTCCTACCACCAGTCAACTCGTAATTAATGAGAACACTAGCTAGCCCGGCAAACGTTGTCATATAAATTATTTCTAGGAAAGATAAATAACCTAGATACAGACTGCAGCGCCATCTGCCGGGCTTATGTTTTAAATCTAAACCATTCTCGAATCCACTTAAAGGTACACAGAAAATTACATTAAAATCGGTCCAGCCGTTTAGGAGGAGTTCAGTGACAAACACACGCACATAAGAAATATTTAAATAAAGATTTATATACTCGTAAAAGCACGTTTCATTTCTTGTTGACAAAAATGTTTCACAGCAATTATAAATACCATCAATATTTATGTGCCATGAAGGGACAAGTAACCTTCACTACGACTTGCTGCTTATAATTCTTAATGCTACAGCGAATCGTATAGTTAGGCCAATGAAATTTTTATGAGATCGATTCCACGGGAAACTCGTCAAATTTCACCATTCCCTTCCCATTGAAAGCATGGTCTTTGTGCCCCCTATCTTTATTTGCCTCGAAAGAGCCAAATCTGTAATAGAAATCTCTTTACGCTCACAAGCTGAATTGAAATTCAAATACAAAGTGTACACGAAAGTGTGCGGTGCACGAGTTCGGCTCATGCATATTTTTTTAACCAAATGAATGAACGTCGCGAGTGAAACAAAAGAATCGGAAACGATCACGTAGTATTTATTCCGTGCGTTCACGTATCTATGTATATATAAATAAAACTGGAGTGTCTGTTTGTAATATTGAAATAATAACTTTTTACTACATGCATATGAATATAACTATATACAATATTATGTACACCAAAATAACATTTTTTACAATTTTTGTTAGTCTGTTTGTTCGAGCTAATCTCTGGAACGGCTGGACCGATTTTGACGAGACTTTCGCTGATAGGTAGCTGATGATATAAGGACTAGCTTTGCTACTTTTTTAGACTAGCTTCGCCCCGCGGCGTCACCCGCGGTATGACAATAACCTCGGGTAACATCGCGGGACTCAGCAATCAATAATAAAATTTAATGTTTCCGAAGCGAAGCGAAGGCGGGTCGCTAGTCTTTCATATATTATAGTTGAAACTTGGTACAATTTATTGGAATTGTATAAGACAGTATTGATAAATAAGCGTACACGCAAGTAAGCGTTGCCAACGAATAAATTTCGAAGAGTTTCGAAATATCTACCTCGAATCGTCTCGGTGTTTGGTCATTTGGTCATTACTGACCGGTGATGATGATGATGACATGAAATGATGAAATATCGATTAACAATTTCTACAAAATGCTACAATTTTTTTTTTCAAAGTTTTATCGCAACTACAAAAACACTTAATTGTACACGGAAATTTTACAACCAAAGGCTAAACAACTAAAACGTATGAATTAACGGCGTGACTAAGCAGTCAGATACAAATTTGCTTCTACCGAACCAAAATCAAAGTAACATAGGTTATAGAAGATGGAAAACTGTACAAAAAATACACAAGTACTTGGTTAAAAAGAACAAAATTAAAGTAATCAAAAAAGACATGCATTATTTCGTTAGATTAAAAAGAGAGTAGAAGTCCTCCAATAAAAGAGTCACCAAAATCCTCACCAGATAGAACAACGTGAATAATTTTTCCATATCAAAATATTGCAGAGGTAGCCATCGTATAACAAGAGATATTTGACAAAAACCTGAATCGCGCCAACGACATCTTGAAGTTTGCAAATATTCTGAACTACAAACAACAACAACTGGAAGATCTTCCCTTTGCTATACCCGATAAGCTGCTAGCCTGTGACGAAAGAACGAGAGCCTTCACACTACGACACTAGGGTGTTTTTTCAGCGTCCACACTCCCGCAGCTCAACACAGAGCAGCCGGACATTCTACTACCTACTAAGATAGAGAGCAGTCGTTTCATTTGTTTTTATCCGACATACACTCTAAGATCGAGGTGACTATTTGTATAGCTGGAGGATATTAGGGATAAAAAAGGGACACCACATCAAATACGACTTTATATGGGTGGACAAGCTCATGACCCGCATAGTATTAAGTTTGGGTTGGCAATGTACTCTAGCAACGGTCATTGCGAGATTGACTAATCAATACAATACTTTTTCTTTGAACAGACTTTAGGTATGTATGTATGTATTAATTGAAAATTACATAAAACTGACAGATATGATTTGATTTAGATGGATTTAGATTAATGAAACTTGTTAGTTTGGGGTAAAATAAACAAGAAATATGAAACATAAATAGGCAGTGTGTACACAAGCGATGAATGCATTAAGTTAACAAATAGAAAAGGCATACGCAGTACACAACTGTTATACAGACAAGCAACGGAATGTCTAGTGTGCATATGTACGTACACGCAAGGGAGTCAAGAAGGGGGGCTTAGAGGGGCCATGACGGCATCAGAGGGCGTTGTGCCCTGTGCCATCACGGCTTACGGTTCGATTTTAATAATACAAAGGCTCGTCAAAAGATGTTTTACAACAAAACAGTTGGTACGCGATCCGACCCGTATCTATGGCGATATAGATACTCGTAAGTTTGATGCCGACCCGTCCGGGCGTAGCTGAAATAGCCTCTTAGGCTACCAGCCAATAGGTAGGGGAAACATGATATCGATCGTTTCCCTAAAAAAAATTCGTTGTTTGCAAATTAAGAACTTAACAACATTGTACATTCAATTGCGATACTTCGTTATTCAATTACTCCCAGTAGTTCCTACTCTCCGCTTATCTAGAGCTTCGTGAATATCAAATAATTCCCAGCGAGTTCAGCTAATTCCGTGACAATACCAATCAACAGGCTATTGAAACAATCGAACGTCCGGAGGCAAGTATTCTGTTGTAATTGTCGTTGCATAATTAAATTTGAAGAATACCTATAATTGAATATTGCGCTATGATAATCAAATCAAATCAAATCAAAAAAATTTTATTCAACATAAATGAAAGTACATACTTGTTGAACGTCAAAAGAACTACCGCCAATTCACAAGAACTAGCCTCCGTCCTGAGAAGAATTGGCAAGAAACTCAGCAGGCATGTCAATTTTTTTTTTTAAATATGAAATTATTATTTATTTATTTTTTAATATTAGATTATTTTTTTAAATATGATTTTTTTACAATGAGTATTATAACGTACCAATTACTACAATATTGAAATGCCCGGAGCGAGCAACTCATTCCCACTTTGTGCAATCTTCTAGATAATCATTGACTTTGTAGTAAGCTTTATTGCACAGATGTTCTTTAATAGTTTTCTTAAACCTATGTATATGTAGGTTCTGAACATCTTGTGGGATTTTGTTGTACAGGCGTACAGACAAACACCCGAATGAATTTCGTATCTTATGTAACCTACTCATCGGCACAACAAGCTTGTGTTTGTTCCTAGTATTTCTATTATGTATATCCGACTTTTTAGGAAACTCCTCAATATGTTTACGAACATACATCAAATTTTCAAAAATGTACTGGGATGGCATAGTAAGAACTTTAATTTCTTTAAATTTCTCCGTCAGGGATTCCCTTGAGTGCATGTTATAAATAACACGTATAGCTCTTTTCTGCAGAATAAATATTATTTCTACATCGGCCGCTTTGCCCCATAGCAAAATGCCATAGGACATGACACTGTGGAAGTAACTAAAGTAAACTAAACGAACCGTGTCCGCATTTGTTAACATTCTAATTTTTTTTACTGCGTATGCTGCAGAGCTGAGCTTACTCGCCAATTTATGAATATGAGGTCTCCACTGCAGTTTGGAGTCCACTGTTATACCAAGAAATACGGTTGACTCAACAAGCTCCAATGATTCCTCAGAAACAATTACATCACTATCCACTTGTCTCACATTTAAAGATGGTTTAATACATTTTAAAGTAAGTTTAATACCTTTAGTTTTCTTACTATTCAATAATAGGTTATTGATACGGAACCAATGAACCACACACGAAATCGCATTATTCACTTCGTCATAGACTTGTAATTGTCGTTTAATTTTAAATAATAAAGATGTATCATCTGCGAATAATACGACCTCGTATCGGGACTCAATAAAACTAGGTAAATCGTTTATATATATGTCGCATCCGGGTCAATAGTTCGGAATATCAACGATACACAAACGTCAAAGTGACAGAATGACCGTGTCGTGGTTGACGACCTTTAATAATATTAAGACGGTGGTTTTGATTATTATTTTAAATGATGAAATGTTGTTTTGATAAATATCACAAAATGAAGGGTAGACTCCGTAACGCCACAGTTATAAAATGGCGGTACGTGGACAGAGTCGTGGCATTCGTGTCAGACAGTGATTCCGTCCGTCTCAGCAGTGAGTCTCTGACGATCAGTCAGTCAGTCAGTCGGTCTGTCGGTATGTGCAACGAAACTGTCGGTTTATCCTGTCATTGTGAAAGTTGTGTGTGTTGAGTTTCAATAATTATTATTGAAAAGTTTTATTGACTAAACTGAGTTCAATCGAATACGAGTGATGACGAAACTACCGCTTAGCCATCCCTGCCGCCGCCTACGACATATATTAGAAATAAAAAAGGACCCAAAATGGAACCCTGAGGTACACCCATTTTCAACAAGGTGCCTGAAGATCTATTACCTTTCACATCTACTGTTTGTATCCGTCCTGATAAATAGGAAGTAATAAGTTCCAATGCACCATCCCTATTACCATAATGATGTAGTTTCCTCACCAATGTTTCATGTTCAACACAGTCAAATGCTTTTTATAAGTCACAGAAAATTCCAAGACAATCATGCGATTCCTCCCAAAATTTAAAAATATTTTTGACCAGATAAGCACCTGCATCAGTTGTAGAGCGACCCCTGGTAAACCCGAATTGTTTATTATGAAGCAGGTTGTTTGAATTAAAATGCTCTAAAAGTTGTGTCAAAATAATTTTTTCAAAGATTTTACTCAACGTAGGGAGTACTGAAATAGGTCTATAGTTAGAGGGGTCATCAGTAGTACTACCAGATTTAAAAAGAGGAATCACTTTACTATGTTTCATTAAGTCAGGAAATACACCACACCTAATACAATCATTAAAAATACTAACAAGATGAGGAGCAATAATGTCTATTACAGACTTCAAAACCTTTACTGATATTCCCCACAAGTCTGTATTTTTTACATTAAGGCTATTAAAACTTTTTATTATATTGCTTGAATTAATTTCCTTAAATTTAAAAATTTCATTACATTTGATGACATGGTTATGCAATAATATTTCAGCTGCTGTGGGGGATGAATTTAGAGAAGTGGTAGTTGAAACTGGAATGTCAGAGAAAAACTTTTCAAAAGCATTAGCCACATCTTCATGACTAGTTATCAATTTATCATCTATTTTTAATGAGAATTCTTGGTGGCTATTAATGATGTTCCAAGTCATCTTTATCTTGTCAGGGGCATTTTTTATTAAATCACTTAAATGTAAAGATTTTGCCGCTAAACAAACTTTTCTAAATAGTTTTGAATAGTTCCTGAAATATTGATGAAATGTTTCATCATTATTATAAGCTTTTTCAGAGTACAGATCATATAACTTTTTTCTACTTTTGTACAATCCGGTGGTGGCCCACTCGCTGAACACTGTTTTGTTTTTTAATGTTACAGTTTTAGGAATAAATACATCAGTAAATACCAAATTAATTCTCTCAAACATATTCTGGTATTTGTGTTTTCTAAAAGATTAATATTAAAATCACCACATACAAAAATTTGTTTATTAGAGACAGAAAGCTTTAGCAATACATTTTCCAAAATATTTTCAAAAGAATCATATAACGCATCAGGAGGTCTGTAGACGCAGACAACAATGAGGTGCTCAAGCTCAACATAGGAAATTTCAATAATTCTCTCAACAGAGCGGGCCACTACATCCTTTCGTTCCTTACATTTCAAACATTTACTAACGAGAATCAGTGAGCCACCGCGAATAGCGTTCTCTCTGCAGAAGGAACTTGACAACTGGTGATCATTAAAATTAAACAATAATTCATAGTTTCTAAACCAGTGCTCAGTGACACAGAATACATTAATATTATGCATATTTAAAAACATTTCAATTTCTAGCTCTTTACCCATCATCCCTTGTAAATTTGGATGCACCAAATTGAATATGTTAATAATTGAAACGTTAACGTCTTTTTATGGGTATAATATAGTTGTTGTATTAATAGATTTGTAATTGCAAGAGTGTGACTCCTTTGTCTTACTAATTAATTTATTTTTAATTAGTAAGACAAAGGTAAAGTAAGTAAGACATAAGATAAGATAAGAGGGGTTCTTTCTTTTTCTAAGATAAGAAGGCACGGAACGGGCCTCGGGGCTACGCCTCTTGGCTGGATGGTGCGATGACCCCCGAACGGTGGCTGGCAAGAGATGGATGAGGCGAGCCAAAGACCAGGCTCAGTGATGTGGATTGGAAGAGGCCTATGTTCAGCAGTGGACGCCTATGAGCTGATGGTGATGATGATTAGGGACGCGAAACAATTCGGCTCGAAAGGTTTAAAGGAAACTTCAACCTCATAGATAAAAACAAAAAAACTAAAAATTAAAACGAAAAAAAATCAAAAAAGAACCTGGACCTAGACTGAGGCCAAAATTCGCATTAAGATATGACTAAGGATTCCAGTAACTATTTAAGTATGCGTTAGGTGAGTCCTGAACTCGTTTTTCTATATACTTAGATAAAAAAAACGTATTTATGAATCTTCCGAGAAACGCTATTTAAGTTATGGAATATGCCTACAACCTGCCTGCTTTCATTACTTGCATGGCATGTGATTCCTGGAAGTTCAACTGATCCCGCAGTCCCTTTGATCCCTTCGCATAGGCCTCTCGAAGGGTTTGTTATACATACCGAAGCATCGAACAAAAACCCGAATGAAGTTCTTGCAAATATTTAATGGAAAAATGATGATCAAGACTTTTATGATCGTATTTATTTATTGCTTAGATGGGTGGACGAGCTCACAGCTCACCTGGTGTTAAGTGGTTACTGGAGCCCATAGACATTTACAACGTAAATGCGCCACCCACCTTGAGATATAAGTTCTAAGGTCTCAGTGTAGTTACAACGGCTGCCCTACCCTTCAAACCGAAACGCATTACTGCTTCACGGCAGAAATAGGCAGGACGGTGGTACCTACCCGTGCGGACTCCCAAGAGGTCCTACCACCAGTAATTACGCAAATTATAATTTTGCGGGTTTGATTTCTATTACACGATGTTATTCCTTCACCGTGGAAGTCAATCGTGAACATTTTTTAAGTACGTATTTCATCAGAAAAATTGGTACCCGCCTGCGGGATTCGAACACCAGTGCATCACTAGATACGAATGCACCGAACGTCTTATCCTTTAGGCCACGACGACTTCAAAATATAGTATTTTGCGACGGTAAAATTTATTCTTAAGATAAAATTCTATAAACATTACTGAACACACACTAAAGGGTATTCAAATATACAATTACAGCTACACATAAATTAATGGGAGCCGCAATTTTATTGGGTAACATTATTACATAGTACCAGTATTAGTTGCCAGCCATTGTATTTAGTTAATTACAGCAAAGTAAAGGGTAACTTAATGGCTCCCTACTAAACAACAAAGGGCTTTCTAATGAAGACACGCACAACTTATTTAATTTACAACGTTAATTGAAAATTTAACGTTTTGTTGCTCTTGCGGAAATAGTCAAAGTTGACTCGGTAGCTGCGAAGGATTCTCAATTTGTTCGTCAAACGGAAATTAAGGTCAGTCTATAGTAGTATAAGTATATCTCGGCATTAGAGGCAGAAGCTTGTCCCTGTTTTCCAATTACAGCACAAGAGCGCATTATGCGGCATAATGCTCAACGTTGAACGTTTCAACTACAGCAACGCTTCGCACAATCGAGCACTCACAAAAGTACTGCTCTCGCGTGATACTCGCAATCGATACCGACTCAGTGACAGAAAATTGACAAGTGTTTTTCTTTAAGTTGGCATTGATCGAAATTTTGTTTATATTATCGTTGAGCATTATGCTGCATAATGCGCTCTTGTGCTGTAATTGGAAAACAGGGTGTGTGTGCTTAATTAAAACTCTTCGAATATCTTTCAATTCAACTTTTTTTTTAACACTAGATTGGTAAATGGCCAACCTCACGCTAATTAGTCACCGGAGTCCATAGACATCACTGGTGCGCGGCAAAAATAAACCATGTTATTGATTACAAACGTGAAGACACAAATTTCATGCAAGGCAACGTGCAACACATTTATTGATTTAATACTATTTAATAAATATGTGTCGAGATATGATTGTTTGAGGCCATGCGACCGTATGTTATTTGTTCCAGAAAATGTATTTTTGATTTATTTAATGGTTACATTTCACTATAAATAGGAAATGAATCTATTGTGAAATGACTACAAAGGTAGCCTAAGTCGGGTGGGCGTCATTGCTCTTTGCCGACGAATACGAAGTTTACTCTCCAGAATTTGTATATCAAACAAACTCTTAATATAAAATCAAAATCTTAATATAATAATAATATTCAATAGCAGCGCTAATAATTGATAAACGTACGTGAGTATAGTTTTGCAAGCTGCCAAATAAAATTCCGCAAACTTCAATCAAGTAAATTGACTGTTCTGAATTAGCTGGGAATGCGGAATGTTTCTAAAGGTCGTTTTGTTCCCATAATACACGGAACCTTAATTCGGAATCAAACAATCGGCGTAAATGTATTGGCGCATTTAATTAATACTTGGTACTTTTGCGGTGACTTATACGATCCGTTTGTAGGCCACTCGATATCGCTGATGGGTCGTTTCTACAACCGAACTGTTAGTTGAATTTATTTTATACTAGCGGCCCGCTCCGGCTCCGCTCGGGTCTTTAACAAAAATTTCAACGACGTTGTTTTATTTTTTAAAATAAAAGAACACTTATTACGACATAACTATAATAGTTAGACATGTCACGACACATTTTGTAAATAATAATGTTTTCTATAAATTCATAGTACACGATTTTATTCTATCATCAAGAGTTTTCGCAGGGCATGCGATGTAAACAATATTTTAGGTAATTTTATTACACCTTGGGTTACATTATTGGAGCTTTAGTAAGGATCCCTAAAATTTTATCAAAAAAGATTATAGCCTATGTCACTCGGGAATAGTGTAGCTTCCACACAGTGCAAGAATTTATCAAATCGGTTCAGTAGTTTCGGAGCCTATTCAATACAAACAAACAAACAAACAAATCTTTCCTCATTTATTAGTATAGATAGTATATATTAGTATAGATAGTAAAGCATCAACTCATATCTTCATTGAGGTGTTATCGAAGGGATTCCGCGAAAAATGAGGAAGATACTCTATTCTGAGTAACATACCATACAAGTTTTGAAGTCGTTGTGGCCTAAAGGATAAGACGTCCGGTGCATTAGTGTTGAGCGATGCACCGGTGTTCGAATCTCAGGCGGGTACCAATTTTTCTAATGAAATAATACGTACTTAACAAATGTTTACGATTAACTTCCACGGTGAAGGAATAACATCGTGTAATAAAAAACAAACCCGCTAAATTATAATTTGGAGCGCGGACTCATAAGAGGTCCTACTACCAGTAATTACGCAAATTACTGGTAGTAGAACCTCTATACCTATACGAATAATACGACTAAAATAATACAATTATCTTGAAGGATTCACAACAAACTTTACACTAGGTACGACTACGCCGAGCATTTTATTTCTTAGGCCACGCAACTTCGAACTTATCTGACTAGATTATCTATCGGTCTCACTTAGGATATCTATCTGCGTAGGGCATATATACTATACATATATAACGTGTTGATTCCTACACGTGCTAATTTCACCGATGTGTTTACATATTTAGCGGCAACGCAATGATGCAATCCCGACCCAAGGATTATAATTGTCTGATAAAGGCTTAACCCCAAGTGTTAAGCTCTTTTGCATAGGTACCAACCAATATTAATCATCCTTTAACTTTATTGTTAAGCTTCCTTCACGTTTCACTCTTCAAATCTCCTTTGAGGATGATTAAAAAAGGTTTCCTTATGAGTACGGATGTTTTTGAATCCTTTTTGTGAAAGACTGATTGTATTCTCCCTCGCAATAATCATAAGTACGTAAAGTCTGTAATGAGCTTTGATAAAGAGTTTCAAGGAACGTACTTAAATGCTAATCCTCGTTGCATAATAGTCTTGGTATTTTTTTCCGTTGAAACAGCTAGAACAATATCCTACTTTTACCGTCTATTTTAAAATATCTAATATATCAAAAAACACGTCCTCCAACCACTATCCAACTCAAAGCATACGACAATAGTGTGAAATATTCGATGAGATGATTTAGATGAATTTTTTGGCTCTTAATAATTATGTAGATTTTTTTTCCACAGGAGAAAATCGCCAGGTCCCCACCCGCGCGGCAGGTGGGGTATCTGGAAGTTGAACCTCACTAAAAACTCCTGCCGTTCATAGCCGGTGCCCTACCCCGGACCGGGCCGGAGCCCAGTCGGGGCTATTGAGACCGCAGGACACGGTTCACACAGATCATATTACATCCATCCCGCCGTCCCATAGACGCCGAACTGGCGGCCGCCGGCGACACGACCACCAGTTTCCTCGGTCGGCGAGGCGAGAGCCCGCCTTGATGGCGCCGCGCTACACCTTCCCCCGGAGCGGTCGGGGGAACGCGGTCTATCATCACCCGGCTTCCTACTGCGAACGAGTGTGCAAAGCATGCCGCCCCACGCCTAGGTTCCTCCCCGCACAAAGCGGGTGGAGCCCGAAGCTCTTAGGGGGCTGGGTTACGAACGGGACCCCGGTCCCGACCCCCTGCTCGGCGGCAGCGGGTTTCTGCGTAGTGAGGAGAGCTTTGCCTCACTCGCCCCGCCGCCTCCTTCTGCGAGATGGTGTACTCGCAGAAGTCGAGCATAGCCTTCCAGGATTCATCGCCGCCAAGCATCGACGCCACGAAGCCAAGTAGTGACAAGTCAGGTCCTATATTTACGACCAGGACACGGCGCTGCACCTCCCAAGCGGTGCAGACAGCGAGCGTATGCTCCGCCGTGTCCAGTTCGTGTCCACAATGGTGACACCTCGTCGTCGGCCCCTATCCGGTGCAAGTACTTCCCGAAGCATCCATGCCCGGTCAGCACTTGCACCAGACGAAAGGTGAGGCGTCCTCCGCCACAATTCACCCAGTTTACCGGGTAAACCGCCTCGACGGTCCGTAGACACCACGTGGGGTTTATTTAATGATGTAGATAAAAAAAATTAAGGCCACTTATTTTAAACGGTTACTGCAAATATTAAAGTGGTGCCACTCATATTTCTCCGCAAAAACCGAGAAAAAAAAGAGAAAAAAAAGAACCTTCAAAGAACACTATTAATACTTTTAACATAATTTTAACCACTTTTAATATCGTTAGACTTGCGTCGATAATATTCAATCCCAATCGTGACCTTTATGAATAACTTTCTCTAGGATTATCTTGCGTCAGCTCAGTCTATTCTCAACTGCGTGGATGGCATCATGGACTGTAATATTGAGGGTAGAGCTTATAAATATATTAATATAAGCCAGAACTAAACATAATCTTACATTTTTCTGCATAAGTTTTGAAGTTACGACCGTTCTGATTTCACGAAATCTATTGTCGAGATAATCTTTTTTAGATATAAAAATGAATTGCTGTTCGTTAGTCTCGCTAAAACTCGAGAACGGCTCGACCGATTTGGCTAATTTTGGTCTTGATATATTTGTGGAAGTCCAGAGAAGTTTTAAAATGTAAATAAATATGAAAATGCTCGGAATTAAATAAAAATAACAATTTTGTTTTTTCTTTGATGTGTCCTCCGTCGGACGGATTCCTTTTGTTTGTTTTAAGTTCATTTTATACAAAAGTTTAGGTCTCTTACTTTCCGATTGAGGCACTACGAAGTTTGCCGGGTCAGCTAGTAAATAATATTTTCCGCTCATTAGTCTCCGTTGTCGTAGGCATACAAGAATGAACGTAACAACACCGGTTCGAACACGCAATGTAAATAAAAATAAGCGTTTTCATAATGAACGCGATCAGTAATTTTCAGCTCGCGGCCATGAAAAACGAGAATTCTTTTGTATTTTTTTTTTTATTGCTTAAACGGTTAGACGAGCTCACAGCCCACCTGGTGTTAAGTGGTTACTGAAACCCACAGAAAAACGTAAATGCGCTACCCATCTTGAGATATAAGGTCTAATATCTCAATATATTTACAACGGCTGCCCTACCCTTCAAACCGAAACGCATTACTGCTTCACGGCAGAAATAGGCGGGGTGGTGGTACCTACCCGCGCGGACTCACAAGAGGTCCCACCACCAGTAAATTCAACGTGTGTTTTTCTTTTCGTATAAAATATGTGATTCGTGTATGGTTTTTTGCGTGTACTTATCTGTTTTGTTTGTAATACGCGCGCTTTGTGGGTTCTTGCTAGGGCTAGTGTTAGCAAATTACTTGAGCCCGTGAGCTCACCTACCCGTGCGAGCGTAGCTGAAATAATCCCATAGGCTACCAGAATAGGTAGGAAAAAAAAGTGAGTAGTATATTTAAAAGGTTTTGTCTGGGAACTATTATTCATTTCTATACAGTTAAGAGGATTTGTGATACAAAATTTAATACAAACCTACGGTAGCAGCTAGTGCTGTTACAATTACTCAACGTCGGAATGTTAACTTTTGAACGTTAAGAAATAAATATAATATTAATGTTTTTTTTTATTACCCTTGTAGGCAGACGAGCGCACTGCCCATCTGATAGTGAATGGTTACAATGAAATACAAAAATGCATATCTATAAAATATTACAAGTTTGTAGGACGGCCTGTGCCAAATTGAAATAAAAATGAAAAATGGCGACAGCCTATCATAAATTTGTTCTCTTGATTAAAACTATTGATGATTTTTTATTTCCGTGATAGTATTAACTAAAATAATATATGTAAGATAAGCTGGAGTACTTTTTTCATTCCAACGACTTTGACAACCGGAAATCAACAAAAAGATCGCTAAAATAAAATTTTCCGCAACAGCCAATACCAGACGGAAGTCAATAAAATCACGTTTCTTGCCAACAGTAAACCTTACAAGCGATATAATAATAATATGTATTCATAAGTGTGTGATTTTTTTTTTATTACTACTCTGACAGAAGAAGCCTTCCAACAACCTACCCCGCTATTTGTGTTATTGAATTGCTTCTACCTTAAATACCCTGCAATACGATTTTTTTAAGGAATTTTATGACCTGGTAACTAAGACCTTTAAGTCGTGTCTTATTTTAATTTAGACTAAATGACGACCGAGCTTTGCTCGTTTTTTTTTTTATAACGCCATCTTATTGTGTCTTTAAAGCGGTTAGTTGCCCTCAATTAAGAAAAATAGTATTATGATTCGCCAATAGATATCGGGAAGAGTTGATTATTGAAAACATGAATAAAACAACATTTTCTGAAAATAAATCGTAGCTAGTTCGATTTATCACCCCCCGAAATCCCCAGTATACTAAATTTTATGAAAATCGTTGGAGCTATTTCCGAGATTCAGATTATATATATACAAGAATTGCTCGTTTAAAGGTATAAGATTCTTATTTTTATGAAAAATGATAATATGGAATGAAATGAGATGAGATGATATGGGACGAGGTCTGATGTGAGTGCCGAATTATAATCTATTCGGTCGCGTCCTCTACCACGAATAGAATCTAAATTTTCAATCGAATTACCACCTAATCTAGTGACATAAATAGGAGGTAATGCACAAGTGCGAGTTTTACACCCTTGTAGGGTCACACACACATGCTTAATAACGTACGTGGCGTGTTACCTGGCTACGTAATACAAGGTGTCATCTTCACCATTCCACGACAGTCCAGTTGTAACGGTCATACAGCGAACACAGTTCCACTTAGATAGCTATAATAAAACTGTATGTACCTATTATATTTTCCGTAAATATATAAGTTGTGAGTTAATAACGACTTTCATTTACAACAACTGGGCTCATCCTAAAACCCTCATTTTGATCATTAATCATTAACTCTAAGTGAAAATGATAACGTTATGGCAATATGGAATGCTCTTTTTAAGCAATTAGCGAATGGAAGTTGTCGAATAAACTTTCTCTGTGAAGAGTGACGTTGACTGAATCATTTCGCTGGTGAAGTTATTGTATATTATGTACTTATATGACCGCTGTATATCTCTGATGTTTAAATCGTATTACACATTATTTATTTAAAGAAGAATTTAGAACTGATATCTCAAGGTGGGTGGCGGCATTTACGTTGTAGATGTCCATTGGCTCCGGTAACCACCTAACACCAGGTGGGCTGTGAGCTCGTCCACCTATCTAAGGAATAAAAAATAAATAATAATAATAATTTTTGGAGAGGTGGTCGAGAGCTACGTAAAATATGCAGCCCGGCCTCCATCTCCTGGCCTTTTACTGGTGGTAGGACCTCTTGTGAGTCCGGACGGGTAGGTACCACTGCCTTGCGTATTTCTGCTGTGAAGCAGTAATGCGTTTCGTTGTAGATGTTCATGGGCTCCAGTAACCACTTAACACCAGGTGGGCTGTGAGCTCGTCCACCCATCTAAGCAATAAAAAAAAAAGTGAAGTGAAAAGACTTTAATTCGAACTGTATAGTACTTGTGAACTTCAACTTCAAAAAGAAGGCAAAGCTAGGCAATCCAGGCACTTAGTAACAGAAATCGACATAATTACTACAGTGTCCCACGTAGGGCACCGGTGACCTACATGGCTATCAACGTGCTAAGCCACAATGGTTTTTCGCGTGAAAATTCCACATAAACAACTTTAGTTATTCATTCATGTAATTCTTTCACAAATTCGTTGTCAAACAAAACCAATAACCACAGTCGTTTGTCACGCCGAATATTACATAAAACACGTGATGCTGTTTGGAATACCAGCAAAACATTATTAATACGTACGCGACCTATTTCATGAGAGGATAAAAGACACAGATGAAACACATTTATTTATGCAATTAAAATATCATGTGTTTCTCGCGTCATTAAACTGTAGTTTGGTTTAAGATAATGATAATTATGACAGTAAAAATAGTCTGTCTCTATAATTTGTTAATCCGTGAACTTGTACGAAGACAGTAAAAATGGTTTTCGACACTACCCCTATAAAGAGTGTTCAAAAACGGTATCATCATCTTCAGCCTAAGAGCAGTCCACTGATGCACATAGTCCTCTCTAATTGAATGCCACTGAGCATGAACCTCGGCTTCTATCATCCAACTTTTCCATCCTGCATAGATCGTCAATCCGACCTGAGACAAAACCTGAGAACATCCTGTACTCCGTTTGCGAATTCGCGGTCTCCAGTCAAAAACACGTTTACCCCAACGTTAAAGATAAACGGGTGTGTGGCGGTAGCCATCATACAACGCAAGATATTTGATAGATGCCTGAATCTCGCTTACGACATTTTCAAGATCAGCTTGCATATTATACAAGTTGCTTTAAAGACATAATAACAATAAAGCTATTTCAGCAGATGGCGTTGTTAAGCCACCCGAAGCCAATAAGAGTTTGGTTTAAGGTTAGACCAGAAAACGAATTGTTTATTTATATTATTTGTGTCTTTTTAACTCACGTGTTCACTTAAAAATGCTAAACGATCTTGGAATATTTCATCATTTTATCAATATGTAATTCGTATTTAAATATAATTTCTAAAAAACACAATTTACAAAAAAAAAAAAAAAACCGAGCAAAGATCGGTCATCGTCTAGTAGTAGTACTAAACTATAGAGCGTGTGTACTAATCTTTATTTCAATTATTATTTCTCATGTCTCAAAGTAAGTAGTGGTATTATTTTTATAATATCTATAAGTTCCGCTACGATAACTATTTAACACTAGGTGAGCCATAGGCTTACCATCTAATGTACAGGAATAAAATCTATATATAACAATACGTGAAGCAAAAACTTTGTATCCCTTTTTACGAAAATTGCGCGGACGGAGGAGTATGAAATTTTCCACATTATAGATAATATAGAGACGAAGTGCACAATGCTAATATTTTTTTAAATAATGCATAAAAGATACAATAAATCAATAAAGAAAACGTTACACACACTACATACCATGTATTTGACTCACACACGCATGCATACTATTTATTGTCAAACTTTTGTTCTTGACGTCTGCTGTCAAATTGAGAATAGATTAAATATTGTTTGTCTTTGTTAATATTTTTTATAGTGTAGTCTTGGCGAAATTTGTGATTATAGAAGTATAAAATACAATTCTACAAACTTACAATTCTAATTAATTATAGTCGAATTTCGACTACTGCGGGACCTCTAGTAATAATAATAATGATAGTTCCGCCATACAAATTCTGTCAAAAATGTCGGGCCTTTGGGGGCCTCCGTTGGCGCGTCTAGTCGCTTCGATTATGTCGGCATTTCAAGCAGCTTCTTTTGTCTTTATAATGAAATTTGGTAGCATTCGCTGTAATGAGGTGGAAATACGCAGAAGCTTACGAGCCGTAGTATCTAATTTTAAATTTAAATTTTGATCGTATTCAATATTTGAAATTAGTTGTAACTGTATAACAATAACAACTAATTTCAAACAATGTATATTTAACAGTGTTATACAGTTCAATTAAACTTCGACCTGAATTCTCAAAGTGGATGAGGGCGTTGGCATTATAACGTCTATAGAATTCCGGGGGCACTTTATACAGGGTTAACCATAAGCTCGAATGCAAAAAAAGAACAAATAAAGTGCCTGAGACCTGAGAGTATTACATAATACTAGTGGTCCCACAGTAGTCGAGATTCAACTATAATTAATTGAAATTATAAGTTCGAACATTATTATGGTTCTATTGTCAAAGACTATTTATTATACTTTTATAATCACAGATTACGCCAAGACAACACTATAGACAAATAATATGAAAGACAAACAATATTAATTTAATCTCAATTAGACCACAGACTTTAACAATAAACAAAAGTGTGTAAAACAAGAGTGTATATAAGTGTGTGTTTCAAATATGTGGAAGCGTTTGTAAAATTTTTTTTTATTGATTTCATTAATTTTTAGCATTCTGCACTCCTTCTCTATATTCTTTATAAGTGTGGAAAATTTAATACTCGTCCGTCCGCGCAATTTTCGTAGAAAGATCTACAAAGTTTTTGCGTCACGTATTAATAATTACTAGTGGTCCCCCGGTAGTCGAAATTCGACTATGATTAATTGAAATTATAGGTTTGTACACTATTATGATTCTATTGTCAAAGACTATTATACTTCTTTAATCACAGAATTCACCAAGACTAAACTTTAGACAAATATTATTAAAGACAAGCAATATTTAATCTATTTGACCACAGACTATGTGTAAAAGCAATAAAAAAGTTTGACAATAAACAAATACCTAATACTAATATGCTCTACGTGTGTGTGTCAAATACGTGGTAGCGTGTGTAATGTTTTATTATTATTGATTCTGATGTTTGATGATATTGATGATGATGATAAACATTCTGCACTCCTTGTCTATATTCTTTATAAGTGTGGAAAATTTCATACTCCTCCGTCCGCGCAATTTTCGTAAAAAGGGCTACAAAGTTTTTGCGTCACGTATTAATAATTATATAGATATCCCGAATCTCAAACATTTTATAAAGCCACGTATTATAAATGCCTTTCATTAGTTCTACGCGACTACGTAAACTCGAAACGAGTGATTACTGTACAACTGTCATGTATTATGAACATTAATGAGCAACGGCCGGGTTTCGTTAATGAAGCCGTGTTGTGAGTCCGACGATAAAATTTAAGTGGTCCCGCGCGGTAATAAAGCGATGTGTTGCTGCCGTTCAGAGAATAAGACCTTTCTGATAAAGTCTAGAAGTTGTCGGGTAAAGTGCTCGTTGACAATAGTGTAATGTACTTCCACGAAATGAAGGGAGGTATAATAAAATGTTTCTCATTTATAGGAAATCGTTGGGAATGTGAATTCTAACGGTGTATTATAGAATCTTCAAATCTTATTGTTATTTTGGAGTATGAAAAATGATACGTATATTTTTTTGGTGATAGTTGGACGTTTTATCCCTAAATCCGATGTATAGACTTTCCATTTAAACCAGTTAGTATTATTTCGTTGTAGAACTAAGCAAGGCGACACCGTCTAAATCCGGCTATACTGTAAAATATAAGCAACACTTTGAATTCCAACAAAAGCGTCCTTCGATAATATTCTCACCTTTATACAGAAAATTGTTTTATTCCATTACATTCTATTTCCACTTTCGCCTAAAAGACGTCACCTTAACATTATTTTATAATAACTCCGTTGTACATACCTTTTCTTTGTCTGTTCGATTGCGCAGAAAATCATCAGTATAACATGTATCTCACTCAATGTCTCGTGAATTTATCATGTGTAGCTAAGAGTATCTAAAAGCTAATATTTTTTGTATTAGTCATATGAGGAGCATCTTATGATATAAAATTTCCAAGAACTGTCAAAGGTACAGTTCGATTTGAATATACCGTAACACTGTTGTTCTTTGCTTTACTAAGTGTGTGTTTTCCTTCTTTTTTCAATTATGATTTTTGGCAGGCCTATTAATAATTCATTATTGACATATATAATGAAAATAACAATTAATCGGTACTTAACATTCACGATGGCTAAGTATTCGGAGGCAATGAAATATGTTTTGTTAAGAATAATTAAAAAATTACTGGTCAAATCTTTATAAAATTTAAATCAGACTATGGGAATAACGACGAAGAGAAGATCTTCCACCGAGCGAGTGATATCGCTCGGTAGACAGACGATCCTAATAAATTATTGTTTGGAGCTTATATAAATGCAAGCTTAACCTGAAAATATCGTAATCGAGATTCAGGCACCCTTCACATATCATCTGTTGAATAGCTACCGCCACAAGACCATTAGATAAGCAGCAGCTTTCAAATAAAAAAAATCATCAAAATCGGCTTACCTCAAAAAAAGTTCCGAGGTAACTGACATAAAAAATTCAGTAGAATAGAATAATCCCCGCCTTTTTAAGCCGGTTAACAGTCAATGGCTGTTAATTAATGGCTTGTTTTCCAACGAAATGAAAATTAAATGAATTAAACATGGAATTGTACTTCTGTTTATTGATTATTCTATTGTATTAAAACTTTCTATAGTAATTGATGGTACTTCGGTGAAAAATATTGTTATAGAATATAACGTAAACATAGGAAAGGTGACAAGAAATAGATTTCCTTACGTCAAATTATTTTTAGGAATAGCCGCAATGAATTATTTTCATGACATCCACACACACACATACATATACACACACATATATATTGTGTCACATCCGGACACGACAAGCCGGTCACCGTCCTCTTCGAACCCGTCGCTTGCGACGAAGGGCTCGACGAGCGAATTAACCCACAGACACAGCCCACTGAGCTTCTCGCCGGATCTTCTCAGTGGGTCGCGTTTCCGATCCGGTGCTAGATTCTGCGAAGCACTGCTCTTGCTAGGGCCAATGTTAGTAACACTCCGGTTTGAGCTCCGTGAGCTCACTTACATGTTAGGGCGAAGCTGAAATAGCCTCTCAAGGCTATCAGCATAGGTAGGAAAAAAAGACAAAAAAAAAGACGCGACAAACGAAGCGAAAGCTCGCCACCTAGTGGCTACGAGCCGAAACTACTCGTCAAACATCGGCTCACTTCGGGTAGTGTGCTTCGGCAGAGTCAAGGTGTAATCGCTCGGATTGAGTCGAAGCACCTTCGTTGCTTGACTTAGGGAGAGTGAAGACGTCTCGGAATTGTCATCTCTTTGCACGATTACCAACCATACGCCCACAATGTCCAGAAATAATGAAGATATCGGCCCAACCTGCATAATATGTATATTTATTTTATTATATTATTAAGCGCTGTGGCTCGGGATATTTAATAACTTTAAAGAAGAAAACTTTTATTATATTTATATTATATTTATGTTGTATTCCAAAGCGGTCTAATTAGCGATATACCAAAGACGATGTAAAAATAAACTATGCATTTTTATATATATGTTTAGCTTCATGTAAATAGTTAATTTTCAGCCAATATCGAAAATGAACGATTACGTAAAACGACTGTAACATTATACAAAATGAGTTACGTAAAACAAAAAATAACGTTTGTCCGTTTGTGGACTCAATAACTCGGAGGCAAACACGTAAACGATCACTTTGGAACATTGGAACGACAAAAACACGAGTTCAAATGATTAATTGATATGATACATGGATGTTATGTGGATGTAATAATAATTATTCTGAATAATAAATACGAAAGAATTTATTTTGTAAGAAATAATTTATGTGGATATTTTATATTACATCTTATTGTTTTTACTTTGTAAAACAAACCTTACATAAGCAATTACATAGAATATATTGAGAATTTCAATTTAAGCAATTTTCATTATTAATGTAAACTAATCAGACATTTATTGATTACTACGAAAAATCCATTACGTCTCAAAGAAAATATGACGACCACATACCGTCATAATGATTTCTTAATTGATAAAATATAGCGTACAATACAGTTTTAAAATAAAATTTTGACAGAAGAAAAAACGTGATATATCGTATAAACGTTCAATATTAGAAAATTTAACTTTTTTTTTATGTTTTCCCGTGTAAAAATGAAATTAAATTTTTTGATAAAAAAATAATTTCAAGTCTATCGCCGAACTACCGCTGCACGGTGTCCGCACCACAACGCTGAACCACCGCCGCACCACCGCCATTTGGCGGAAAATTCCGCCGCACGCTTCGAAAGAAATCTCCCAGCACCGCCGCACCACAGCAGAAGCATTTTTTTTTTTTTTTTTGTCAGGAAGAAATCGCCGGACTTCCGTCCTTCACTGGGGATGGAGGGCGGGGCATGTCGGAGTCGAACCGACTAAAACCTCCTGTCTCTCAACAACCAACGTCCAAACCTCGCATGAGACAAAACTCATGAAAAGGCAAAGGGGGGAAAGTGAAGCGTTTAGTGCGGAGCACATCTCTCCCATCACCCCCCTCCCCTCGGGACGCCGGACTGGCGGTCGTCGGCGCCACGATCACCAGCCCTCTCGGTCGGCAGGCTATCCGAAGCCCGCCTAGATGGCGCCGGTTAGAATGGTCTATCCTACGGAATACCCCGCTGGGTCAGAACCAGCGTGGGTTGAGAATAGCCGGCCTTCCATCACCCGGATGCTCATGCATAAAACGCGTGCAGAGCAGCTTGCACGTCGTCTTTTAGGCCCCCTTCGCCGGTCCCCAGGCCGACATGTGAGGGGACCCGAAACACTTAGAGGGCCGGGGCTTGGGCGATATCCGCCTCCCTGGCCCCGCTCGACGGCGGCGGGCCTGTGCGTCTCTCACGCGCCCCGCCGCCTCCTTCTGCGAGATGGTGCACTCGCAGAAGTCGAGCATCGCCTTCCACGACTCGTCGTCACCGAGCATCGATGCCACAACACTCGCAACGACAAGTCGTTTCCTATTTTTGCGACGAGGACACGGCGCCACCCCTCCCATGCGGGGCAGGCGACGAGCGTGTGCTCCGCCGTGTCCAAGTCGCAACCACAATGGTGGCACTCTGCCGTCGGCTCGGCTCCGATCCGGTGCAGGAACTCACCGAAGCAACCATGCCCAGTGAAGCCGAAGCATAGCCGAACGTTTCGAATTTTTTACGTTTACATTTAATAAACACTGGACGAAAAAAACGTTTACATTCACACACACACATATGTATGTATATGAGAATGATATGTCACTGCTGTAGTGCAGCGGTGGTGCGGCGGTAGTGCAGCGAACCCACTCTTATTAAACAGTCGCGGCTATGGTGCGGCGGTGCTTCGGCGATTAAAATGCCGTGCAGCGGTGTTTCGGCGGTAGAGCAGCGAACCCACTTTTACGTAAGCAGTCGCGGCTATAGTGCGGCGGTGCTTCGGCGACCATAAAAAAAATTCAAATCGTCTCAGTCATAGTGCGGCGGCGCTTCGGCGATTAAAATGCCGTGCGGCGGTGCTTCGGCGGTGATTCGGCTAAATTCTGTTTTTACTCGGGTTTCTAATAATAAAATGTTACAGAACCAAGAACGTATGCAGTAAAAGAAACACCAAAAGATGTAACAGAAAGGTCCCCTCCCTATGGCAATGAGAACATAATTATATTATTATTATTTCACCTACCTATTCGTTGGTAACCCAAGGGGCTATTCCAGCTACGCGCGAATGGATATATGAGCTCACGGATTATAATTATACATTTGAAAAGGCAACTACGTAGAAGGTAAGTAAACTTACTGGTGGTAGGACGTCTGCTGAGTCCGCACGGGTACGTACCACCACCCCGCCTGTTTCTGCCGTGTAGCAGTAACGCATTTCGGTTTGAAAGGCGGTGCAGCCGTTGTACTGTTAAAAATGAGACCTTCCAACTCATGTCTCAAGGTGGGTGGCGGCATTTACACTGTAGATGTCTATGGGCTCTGGTAACCACTTAAGAACAGGCGGGCCGTGAGCTCGTCCACCCATCCAAGCAATAAAAAAATGTGTGGTGTCGTGGGGCACCAGATAGGAACTAAGTTACTTATTATAAAAATATTAATTTTAAGTTTTATTCGAGGTATAAAGAAAAAATTATTCGGATATACATTTTTTATTAAAATTTTTTTATTGATAAAAAAAATGTTATTTTTTGTACGTTATTACAAAGTTAAGTCGTACACTGTGTGCATTACTAACAAAAATCTTACGTTACGGACGTTTTTTCCCGGTGAGAGTACCCCTCCGTTCCAAAAAAAAATTATTAATTTTATAACCTGACCATAAATAAGAAATCGAATGGTAGTCTCGTCACGATTTACATATTTTTATTCAGTTGTGAATGTGAGCTGACTGATCAGATCCGTACTACCCTCGACGCCACAGTTCACGATGCTCTACACTCGGCGACAGATAGAAGCAAATGGCGTGGAATGATCCGGAATAAACTCTTATTGCGAGGAGGTGATCACGACCCTCAATATTGAGGAAACCGAAGCAAGAAGAAAAAGAATGTGAACTCACAGCCCATCTCACCTAGCTATCGTAAGTGAAATACCACCTTAGACTACCAGCGAATAGCTAGGAAAAAAAGATGTATAGTGCCGTGGGACACCGGATAGGAACGTAGTTCCTTATTATAAAAATATTAATTTTAAGTTCTATTCGAGACACAATGAAAATAAAACTGGAGGTTTCGCAACAACCCACGGTCATTCGGTAACGTGCGAACTTATTGTGGTACACTTCATTCACGGTTGTTTGCATAAGAATTAGTGTATTCCGCAAACGAACGCTCTGAGATCGTGGTCAATGAACGATAAAAAAAATATGCTCTTTTTTGTATGCTATTACAAAGTTATGTCGTACACTGTGTGCATTACTAATTTGTACGCTATTAGAAAGTTAAGTCGTACACTGTGTCCATTACTAATAAAAATCTTACGTTACGGACGTTTTTCCCGGTTAGGGTACCCCTCCGCATCGTCCCATAAGGAACTTCGTTCCAAAACAGCCCAAAAATAGCTTATGCTTATTATTTACGCTCGCTCATTCCAATCTCAGACACGAACTGATTGTCAGCGAGAGTCACATAAAAACGAGTGATTACCGACATTTCTTGCTTAGTGTATGTACTACATACACGTGAATGGCGTACTTATCCTGGTAATCAACGTACGAAGAACGAACGCGGAGAGGAAAATGCGACCGCATTGGTATTCAGCGAAGTGAGCTTCTTATTTATTAGCCGAATGTTTACTGCGGATTCAGAATCAAGACTCGTCCGCGCGGAGCTGCTGGCTGTGTAGGCGTAGCGGATTTTATGAAATTATTAAACAGGACAGACGGCTTGTTAAGCCACATCGTGAATGTGGAGCGTTTTTTTTTTAATTTCAGGATGTATTCTGAGACTGCGCGAGTAGATTTTGCCAATTTCTATCTCTAAGCAGTGATATCTTCCGGCTTTACTGGTATGACAGCTGTTGCACTATGCAATTCAGACTTTGGCCTCACCTCTCAAAAATAATGGCGGCATTCACCTTATGTCTTTTTTTGGACCTGGCGCCGAACCTCCTACGAGGACCTGGCGCTGAGGAGGCGTGTTGGTTAAGTTGGGAGCAGACCGCGGGCCCAAGGAATTTTAGGGCCCTACCCACTAAACGACTCCCCTGTACTCTTACACCCGACGTCCGATCTCCGTCCGGGGTCAAAACCTGGTCAGAGTAGGGGGGTTCCCGCGGTCAACACTACAACCAGACACGCGGCACCACCCCAAGCACGCCCGACCGACGGGTCGTCGAGGCGATAGTCGACGACGAACGACGTCGGTCTCCGCGGTACGGCGGCGGCACGGCGCCGAGAGGGAAGAAGAGCTCTCCCTCTCCCATTCCGCCGCCTCCTTCTGCGAAATGGTGGACTCGCAGAAGTCGAGCATCACCTGCCAGGACTCGTTGCTGCCGAGCATCGTAGCCATGACGTTCGGAAGCGACAAGTCCGGTTCTAATTTTGCAACGAGGACACGGCGCTGCTCCGCAAAAGCAGTGCAGAGGGGTAGAGGGAGGAGAGCAGAGGGACCCCCTGAGGCGGCGCTCTCCGGGCACCGTAAAACAACAGGGCCTGGGATTTATTGAGCGCCACCTCCAAACCCAGCCTTTAGATCCTGCTGATGACGAAGACCACCCCCGCGCAGGAAAGACGGGCAGACTCGCGCAAATTCTTCCCCCGGGCCACGACCAAAGTGTCGTCCGCGTAGCAAACTACACTCATACCCGGGAGAGGAGCGCTAAGGGCGCCCCGCAGGACCCAGTCATAGCTGATGTTACACAGGAGAGGGCCCAGGACCGACCCCTGTGGAACACCGCGCTCGACGGGGAAGCGGAGTACCGTCCCATCGTGCCCGGTGCACACGACTGACCTATCCTCCTAGCCGACAGAGATACGCCGGGACGCCGTGATACTCCAGCGCCCCCGCGATCACCGACCAGGGCAGGGTGTTGAACGCGTTGGCGACGTCCAGGCATACCGCCAGTGCAACCCCGCCCCGGCCGACAGCCTCATCAGAGAGGGTGCGCATGCGCATCACCGCGTCGATGGTCGAGCGGCCCTCCCTAAATCCGAACTGCTCCGCTGACAGATCGGGACCTACCCCCGTCAGTAGCTGGACGATTCGGGCGGCCACCACTCGCTCGAGCAGTTTTCCCGCCTCGCCAACAACACGATGGGACGATACCCCGCAGATGAGTCCGCAGGGCGTCCCTCCTTCCTTAGTAGAACAAGTCTGCCCGTCTTCCACTGCTTTGGAAACCGTCTCGACTCGAGGCAGGCTTCAAAGAGCCGCACGAGCCGGTCCCCAAGAACACCGAAGGCCAAATCCCAGACCCGGCCGTGAACACCATCTTCGACACGGCCGCTCGAATCTCCTCCTCCGAGATGCTCGGAGGGATCACCACAGCAGGGGCATCGCCGCTCACGCTACCGCGTGGTGGCGCGCCCATGCAAGGGGGCTCAAAGCCCCTCTCCATCCGCGGGAACAGCCCGAAGACAGTCTCCCGCAGCTGCTGAGGCTGGAGACGCTCCGTCACCGGAAGCGCCCACGGCCGCAATTTCTTGCGGACCGTTTGGTACTGGCGCCCCCAAGGATCTTGGTCAAGCGTCTCTAGGAGCGTCTTCATACTCTGAGACTTGGCCTCGCCGATGGCCTGCCGCAGTGCCTCCTGCTTCTGACGGCAGTAGGCCTGAAGGCAGGTCGCCACCTCCGCGAAGTCCGGATCGCGAAGGCGGGCGCTACGGCGGCGCGCCCGGACGCATTCCTCTCGGAGGAGCGCGATCTCGGGCGTCCGATATATTAATACATAGATAATTGATAGTATTGGGTAGCTAATGAGAACTAAGAACCATAAAATATAAATACTACAATGTAATTCGTTGTCTAGATAAATACATATAACCTACTTGTTCATTAAAGATGAGTTCTGTTTTGAGTGAGCCAAGTGAGCCGTCATCATTATCTCAACCTGTCTACTGTCCACTGCTAATCATAGGCCTCTCCAATTGATCTCCAGAGCGGCCGGTCCGTTGCCACCTACATCCAACGTAATGTGATGATCGAACGGTCCATCTGATACGTCCCACTTAAACACAACAAGTGAGCCTTAAGGCTATCCACCTATCTACAGCAATAAAAACATAGTTCAATTAGCGCAATTATTGTAAAACAAATATCGAGGACTGGGTGACCTTATCTTTTTATATTTGCTATCGGCACTGATATCACAAGATAAAATCCAGTTTGGGGCCGTTTTACTTCCAACTCAATTAATTTTAGGAAAAAATAACGTAATCAAATTGAAACTAAATTACGCATACGCTTCACTAAAAGTTTTTAATATATTTTCGATAAATACAGCATACTTGAAATAATAAACCCCGATATTCCACTGAGGAGCTTTGAATAATCAAAATCGACTAGGACTCATTAGTGACAGAAATCTTCAGATAACGAAATAGACCATGAAATTATTTAGATTAACATCTCAAGAAGAATTTGTAAAGTCGGAGCCAAGGGCCGCTACTCGACGAGTCAACTTGCTAAATTAATTTCATACTTAGTTGTCATAATTTGTCGCTGCAAGAGAAAATATCCGGAGAAAATTTCATTTTCATAACGGAATTGTGAAGTTGAGGCGGCTTCGCTCAGCACGTGTTAGCGGAAATGTCTCGGTATGATGAATACGTAATGAAATATTGTTTTTGCTGTTTGTATGGAAAAAAATCTGAATTCTAATTATAGGATATCGGAATTATTTTATTTAAAAAAACAGATAATTTTTTTTATTGCTTAAATGGGTGGACGAGCTCACAGCCCACCTGGTGTTAAGTGGTTACTGGAGCCCATAGACATTTACAAAGTAAATGCGGCGCCAACCCTGAGATATAAGTTCTAAGGTCTCAGTATAGTTACAACGGCTGCCCCACTCTTCAAACCGAAACACATCACTGCTTCACGGCAGAAATAGGCAGTGCGGTGGTACCTACCCGTGCGGACTCACAAGAGGTCCTACCACCAGTAATTACGCAAATTATAATTTTGCGGGTTTGATTTTTATTACACGATTTTATTCCTTCACCGTGGAGTCAATCGTGAACATTTGTTGAATACGTATTCCAATTACAAAAATTGGTACCCGCCCGAGATTCGAACATCGGTGCATCGCTCAACACGAATGCAACGGACGTCTTATCCTTAAGTCCACGACGACGACAAAAATATACAAACACATTATTAAGTTAAATTAGTTACGCTAAGTACAAAATCATTTTTGTTCTATTTCCAACATTGTCTAAAAGACTGTTAACAGACTCGATGACAAATTACTGTCGTATTTAAAGTCATTGGTAATTTACGATGAGGTGCATGTTTTTAATAACTAGAGGTCCTGTAGTAGTCGAAATTCGACTATAATTAATTGGAATTGTAAGTTTGCACACTATTATGATTGTATTTTATACTTCTATAATCACAAATTTCGCCAAGACTACACTATAAAATATTAACAAAGACAAACATATTGAATCTATTCTCAATTTGACAACAGACGCCAAGAACAAAAGTTTGACAATAAATAGTATGCATGCGTGTGTGCGTCAAATACATGGTATGTAGTGTGTGTAATGTTTTCTTTATTGATTTAATGTATCTTTTTTGCATTATTTTAAAAAAATATTAGCATTGTGCACTTCTTCTCTATATTCTGTATAAGTGTGGAAAATTTCATACTCCTCCGTCCGCGCAATTTTCGTAAAAAGGGATACAAAGTTTTGCTTCACGTATTAATATATAGATTTCTTCGGTTTTCGCGAGCCGTAGACATAATTAAAATTACCTTTACGGTTTTGATCTCGCGTTTAAATCGACATTAAATTATTATCTTATATCTTTAAACGAGCAATTCTTGTATATAAATATCTAATATATAAAATTCTCGTGTCACAATGTTCGTTCCATACTCCGCCGAAATCGCTTGACCGATTCTTATGAAATTTTTTATGCATATTCAGTAAGCCTGAGAATCAGCTACTATCTATTTTCATACCCTAAGTGATAGGTTGTCACCTAACATTTTTTTTTATTTGGACATATTTTTTTTATAATGATTTATGTGTTGAATAGGTTTTTTTTTTTTATATTCCTCATCGTTCACAGCATAATACTCTTTCATCATTTACAATCCTTACACTTACAATAGTTAGTTTTTTTCTACACTAAATTCTCTAGAATTTATATGCAAACATGTTTGCGGGTCAGCTAGTATCTGTATATAATCTGAATCTCGGAAACGGCTACGACGATTTTCATAAAATTTAGTATACAGTGGATTTGGGGGGCGATAAATCGATCTAACTACGATTTATTTTCAGAAAATGTTGTTTTATTCGTGTTTTCAATAATCAACTTTATCGATAATCAACTTAAACATAAACTTTTTTTTTATTGAAAGAAAATAACAAATAATATAATATCAATATGTAATTCGTATTTAAATATAATTTCTAAAAAACCTAATTTATCAAAAAAACCTCATCCTCTAGTATTGTTTATCTTAAATAACGGACGACTTCTATTGTATCTTTTACGTTTTACGTAAAAATTAAAAGCAGTTTTAATCAAGTACATGTAAAATATGAAAATTTGGAACTATGTACCTATAATGATATTATCAAGCTTGAAAATATTTAAGCGCTAATAAATATTATTCTGTTTTCTTAACTAACAACAACTCGGAATAAAGCTAGAGCTAACAATAACTAAGTACCCTCTGGTTATATCAACAACTATTAAAGTTGATACAAGTTATCTCTAATTTCTTCCCTAAATATTTAAAGTGTTTAAACAAAAAATGCCCTAAACACGTCATTACGGATCTTCCCGATCCATTAACGGTGCTTTTAGGTACGTCAAACACCGGTCACCGTCCTCGCCGAACCCGTCGCTTGCGACGAAGGGCTCGACGAGTAAATTGACCCATAAACACAGCCCACTGAGTTTCTCGCCGGATCTTGTCAGTGAGTCGCGTTTCCGATCCCATAGTATATTCTGTGAAGCACTGCCCTTGCTAGGGCCAGTGTTAGCAACACTCCGTATTAAGCCCCGTGAGCAAAGCGACAAGTCAAGGAGAAACTGAAATAGCCTCTCAAGGGTCAGTATAGGTAGGAAAAAAAATCTAGCAGACCACTATATGAACCAAATTTATTTTCCGGTTCATTCCTACTGGTGGTAGGACGACGTCTTGTGAGTCCGCACGGGTAGGTACCACCGCCACGCCTATTTCTGCCGTGAAGCAGCAGTAATGCGTTTCGGTTTGAAGGGTGAGGCAGCCGTTGTACTGAACTGAGACCTTAGAACTCAAGTCTCAGGTGGGTGCCAGCATTTATGTTGGAGATGTCTATGGGTTCCGGTAACCACTTAAAACCAGGTGGGCCGTGAGCTCGTCCACCTATCTAAGCAATAAAAAAAATTAAAATATGTACATAGCATTCATAGAAAACTTAAAATTTTCCGTTCATTACTTTCTATAGATGATATTTTGCTATAATCCGACTAGTGGTATTAAAAATACGCAAATAGCTTACTTAAAATTCTAAAATACTTACTTCGCTCTATAGAGAACGTGATAGTTGCTCTTGAAACAATTTGATTTTCTAAATAAAACGCTTATTGAATTCGATTGTTTAAATTAGCGGTCAACTTTGTTTAAGGTTTTTTTTTATTACTTTGACGTGTGGACTAGCTCACGATCCCCCCGGTTAAGCGATTTCCGGAGCCCATCAACAAAGTGAATGCCGCCATCCACCTTGAGACATGAGGTCTAAGTCTCAGTTTTTACAGTACAACAGCAGCACCATCCTTTCAACCGAAACGTATTACTGAATCACAGTAGAAATAGGTGGTACTTGTTAGATCAATTGATGCAAATTTTTATTTATATTTGACTATTTCCTCACATTATATAAATTCTAAAGCATTTTGGTTAGAATGAAATTGCATCGAAGTGTTTTTAACTGCTACCCTCCTTATCCTCTGTAAGAGTATACACAGCTATCGGTATTATCTTCTATTTAAAATTTTCTTCCTGTCCTATTGGTATTGCATTGATTTACACTTAATCTCAACCAACACAGCGTTGATTTTTGCAAAACCCAATCCTTTACAACAGATGAACGATGAACTTGTCACGATTTAGATGTAACAATCTCAGATTTTGTACGAATAATTGTATGTCTCTTATTGTACTATATTCCCGTACGATGGCATCTCATCGTCATGTCCGATTCTTCGCTGAAGTATTCATGTATTTGGGCTTAAAAATCTCCGAAAACGGTCATTATTACAATACCTAATTGAACTATAACCTCATTTTACGAAGACCACGCTGCATCTATGGACTTCATTACCTAATTAGCCCCAGATGGATATGCCCATCTAATGCAATCCAAAGATATCAAAGCATTAAGTGAACATAGACGCACCGGCGCCCTTACAATCAAACGTACAAATTTTCAACATCAAACTAATGAATTACCATCAAATCGACAATACATTATTATCACAATCTCGCAAGAGGTGCATTGTTTGTTCGTTTTAGTAATATTCGACTCACGTCAACTTCGATGCCCGGAATACGGAATATCTTAAGCGGCGGAACATCTCTGGGGGAGTAGCGGCAAAACTCTCTGTCCCCACGATACCACTTGACGGAGTACAACACTTCGTTCTCCAGGTCGTAAAGGCACTTCATCTCGACCTTCGATCCTCGTTCGACCGCCTCAGGAACCACCACGTGGACGTTACGAAGACAGAGAGAACCTGGGGAGAAATATTTGCGTAAATCACTTTTGTAATTGCCGGAAAGCGTATTAGCCACAGACAAAATAACAAGGTGTCCTTTCGTTCATCCAACTCACTTTATGACAACCACTTATTCTTAGTCAATATTGTTTTCAATGAAATTAAATTCTCAAGCAATTCTAAACACGGTCGATATTCAAATAAAAACTTCTTTTAGTATTGTTGCGATTTGAAACTCAACGAAACGAAAAGATAAGAAACACTAAAGCTTTGTTAAAATGTGTTGAATGCAAAAGGTTTTTTTTTTTTTGTAAATCGATTTTTTTCACCTACATCGAAAATCGATTCGATATAGGTGAAAAAGATCGATTCAGGCTTCGATTCGAATCAAGTTAAGGATTTTTTTTTTTTTCAAATCAAAATGAATTCAAGGATCAAAGGGCAACACCAACTAAGTCCTATTAAATATTGTATAAATACTACTACGTTATACGTTGCAAATCTGCATTATTCTCCGAATCGTAACCGACTTCCATCTCGTTGTAACTTAATAATCAACACCCCCGTACCAAATTTTGCTCAGATACAAATTTCCGCCCGTTATCTTTCGCGTCGCCTGCTCGTCTTCAGACAGTGTGAAATAAGGGAGCGTCTGATGAATAACTATTTTATTACATTAACTCTGGATTGAACCAGTTGGCCTTTTTCTCAACAGCATTTTGTATACCAGTCACGGCGGCCTGATGTATTAAACATTGCCGTAATTCAACTGAACAATGAAACCGCGCTGATTAGCTTTGTTCGACAGATTGTTTGGTCCACGTTGAATTATTTAATGTGTTTAATGTATTTGGAAGTATTGCAAACAAATGGTTTCCATTTCACATTACATTGAAGGTTGGATGGCTCGGAATCATTAGGAACTTACTACGGATGTTTGACATAGGCAAATGGATATTCTCAAATATTTAAATGGATTGTTTACTGTTTATTTTAAGGGTAATATTAAATGAGAAATATGTTAATTAAACAAAATAAAAGCACATTTAAACGAATAGAATTTGATTTATTTCATTTCCATAGCTTTGAATAAGATATTTGTGCTTAATATTTTAACACAAGAATTTTTGAAGATACGATACTGGCTGGGAGATGTGACTTAACAAGAAGAGGCAACATAACGATCACTGAATTTCTTTTTTATGAATTATGTATTATCACTTGTTTTAATTAACTTAATTTTCTATCATATTAATATTTAATATTCTAAGTAGATAATGGACGTAGATAGCGTACGTTAGATCTGAATATCTTATTCTCAAAGAGGCTTCTCTTACGGATCGCTCACTGCGAAGTACGTAATCAGATATACGACGCCGAGATGTCATTTTGTGTGATACAACCTAACTTCTATACATAATAAATGCGTCGTCTTTTATTTTAGATGTATGACTCACAATTTTTGTTGCCAATCCAAGGTATAAATTGAATCTAAAGATTATTTCGGATGACGAATTATTCTTTTTCCTATCTACGCTGGTAACCTCGAGGGGTTATAGCAGCTTCACCGAGTGAGTTAGCGAGCTCACGGGGCTCAGCCTGTCGAATTTGCTAACAGTAGCCCTAGCAAGCGCAGGGCTTCGCAGAATCTCCCACGGGATCGGAAACGCGACCAGCTCAGAAGATCCGGCGAGAAACTCAGCGGGCCCAGATGACCAACAATCGTTCATGTAATTGAGACGAGGGGGAGGGTGACGGGAGAGATGTGCTCCGCACCAAACGCTTCACTTTCGCCCCTTTGCCTTTTCATGAGGTCTGTCTCATGCGAGGTTCGAACGTGGGTTGTTGAGCGACAGGAGGTTGTAGTCAGTTCGACTCCGAAATGCCCCGCTCTCCATTCCCAGTGGAGGGCAGAAGTCCGGCGATTTCCTCCTGACCAAAAAAATGTAATTGAAATAAAAACAAGCCAAATTAATTAATTTGAATTTGACTGTTTAATGGTTTCAAAACATTAAATTATATTTAGTAAGTAAGTAGGTACTCAAAATAAATAATCATTTTAACACTGGTATCGTTCCACAACACCGAACTTTTTTACCACAAGGAATTCATATATTCCGGGTTAAAAGAACCACCGTTTTTATACTAAAATCGAGAATCCGATATGTTTCAAGGTGAACGGCAGCATTAACGAAGTAGTGACTATAAATAACAGCCTTCAGCATATAGGTACTTAACACTAGGCGGTGTGCTATTTACAGCGATAAAGGAACAAATAAAAAATTCAACAGTGATTTATCCGCCCTCTCAAAATCAGACATCTATATACGTATATGCTTTGAACACATGTGACCTATGATATTTTTTTAGATGCCATGAAATTTTAACGATTCCGTCTTCACGAATAAGGTTCCATTTCTACTGAAACTGGCAGAAGGTAACGCCGTCATTGTATTTCGGGCCAGATCTTAAATTTGATGAACTATAATAATCTACAAATTAAGGCCTTTATTATGAAAAATGTATACAAATATAAATTTAATTCGAAATTTTAGCTTATGAAAAGAAATCTATTTTAATGTATGTTTGTTTAAATCCTAAAAAGATTCAATAGCCCTCAGAAACCACGAGTGGAATACATTAGCGGAGAGCAGATAATAGACATCGCTTTTGTTTGGTGCCAAGACCCTTTTCGGATCACTGAACGCTTATTATATATCAATAAGAAATTTCGACGAAATTATATTGTGTTCACATCAAAACTTACATTTCATTGATCGAAAAAAAAAACAAGACTATTTATGTTTTATCTAATAAAAGAGTGTTTCCTAAGTATTATTTTGGCTTGGTTAACGAATGGGCTCAATGACCACTTGGCAATTGAACTTCATAAAAATCACAAAGCCTAATAGTTTTTCGTGAGAAGAATTCATTTTACTAACCCAAGTTATTGGCCATAACTCACGCCCTACCAGCTCTCTTTTATAACTACTACAATACTTTAAAAATAAAAAAACACGTGTGGCAATCGGGGATTGCCACGGTAAAACTATTGCATAGCATTTTTTATCAACTTATGCAATTATAATTAGGCAATAATAATTTATAAACATTAACAAAAGCAAAACATTAACTGTCCCCTTCACACTCATAAGCTAGAGCTCGCGCGAGAGAGAGATGGGCAGACTTTTCATGATGCGCATACAGTGCGACGTCACGCCGCATGCTTATTCACAAACACTACACAAGCGCAACGTGTGAATGTGTTGAACGCGAGCTACATGGTAGGTGGAGTGGGGGTGTTAGGTTTTATTTTCGTTACGAAATTTCTTGATTCGGGTGCCACGCTCAAAGCCCGCGATAAAAGCTATGCAATAACTTAATAAAAGTAAAAAATAAATAGTAACAAACTGGACAATTTTTTTTCTTTTTATTGCCCTTGTAGGCAGACGAGCATACGGCCCACCTGATGGTGAGTGGTTACCGTCGCCCATGGACTTCAGCAATGCCAGGGGCAGAGCCAAGCCGCTGCCTACCGCTTAATACTCTCCACAAGCCTCGTTTGAAGAAGGACATGTCATAGCGCTCGGGAAACACCGTGGAGAGGAGCTCATTCCATAGCCGGATGGTACGTGGCAAAAAAGATCTCTGGAAACGCACTGTGGATGTCCGCATTGGCTCCAGCTACTATGGATGAACTCTACTCCGGTGGCGGGCGGTGTTATGGTAAAAACGAGATGCCGGTATCATCTCAAACAATTCCTCAGAGCACTCCCCATGGAACCTACGGTACAAAATACAGAGGGATCCGAATCAAACTAAACTACACAATCCGAGGTCACGACAATTGTAACTTTTATTTTAGCAAGTCAGCATATTCCAGTGGCAGGCACAATGTTAATTTACAACACAAGTTCGCATTTATTATGCAAATTTGGACAATTTTGGGCAACTCAGGACACCGTTGACATGGTATACAATTTTTATAAATTCAAATTGCATTACATTATGCTAAACGTAATGAGAACAAGGCAGAAATTTATCTGTTTTTTACACTTGTCAAACATAAACTCTGAGAGATCAAAAGGTTATAACTGTTCTTATGTACTAATCACAAAATGATTTACTTCTGTCTGTTCGTATCATGCCAGTGAATAAGCAAATTATTCACAAACGTTTGATCGGATTGTGTGTGATTTTGTTTTTGGTGATGATTTATGTGTATTATCTATGACGTTTTCACTAACAAGTTTTGACTAACTATCCGTGTTTATTTGAGATGAATTTAAAAAAAAAACATTTTTGAAAAACCTTAACATTCCGTAAATATTTTAGGATTTATTATTGAGTCACAAATATGAAGCAAAACAAACGATAACGCACCATTGACTATTGTAAAATAAAGATTAAATGTATCACTCAAGTGTCGGAATAAGATATCATCTTGTGACAGAATGTGATCGTCTCTTCGCGTTAGACCTCTGAGTTCTGGGGGCTATTGCACTTAGCTTTAATACGGCTTAACTTCACTACGAAGCTTGCAGCTTTTCCTGTCTCGTCGATTTTCATTCTAAAGGCTTTTTTAATTTTCTTTTAAAAATAACTTCAGGTTATTCTTACTCGTTTGTTTGGGCTATATTGTTGCACAACTTTGGGAGTCTTCGCAATTTAGATAAGGTTATTGTTAGTGTTTATGGAAGAACGGAACTTATGTCCAACATGACTGCCGGTTATTACCGTTACTCAGGGACACTAGCAACAGGATGAGCCAAGCCACTATTTACCTACCACTAATGATTCAATTTGAACTTTCACTCAGACACCCACGCGACAGTCCTACTCTTATCTAACAAATTCTTACCGAGAACATTTTGCGGGAAGTTTACTGCGATTAGATTATTATTTTAAGATGAAACAAGAATACGTGGAGAGAAAAGGAGAAGGAAACTTCGAAGGGGCGTGCTGTTTCATCACGACAACGCACCCACGCACAGGTCGGCAGTTGCGATGGCTGCCATACAGTACGCTGGCTTCGAATTGGTTGATCAGCCCCCCATATAATAATAATCACCAGATCTGGTGTCTAGCGATTTTCATCTGTTCCAGAAATTAAAAGAATACTTAAGGGGAAACAGGCGGTAGGCAGCGGCTTGGCTCTGCCCCTGGCATTGCTGAAGTCCATGGGCAACGATAACCACTCACCATCAGGTGGGCCGTATGCTCGTCTGCCTACAAGGGCAATAAAAAAAAATAAAAAGGTACGAAGACGATAAGGTGATGGATGCCGTGGAGAGCTTTTTGCAGGACGAGGACAAAATTTTATTTTTTTGATAGGGATTTAAGTCTTAGTGCTGAACTCGCTGTGTAGATCTTAATCAATAGCCATTATATTCTATCTCATTCTCACTACTTTTTGATCCCTCCTAGTACTTGTGAAATGATAAAAGTAAATTAAAGGGTGTGAGCCAGGTGGGCTGTGAGCTCGTCCACCCATCTAAGCAATAAAAAAATATATTAAAATCATATAAATACTAGTTCTGGTCATTTGAAATACTTTTTCCAACCAATCCACTAACACAGCTATTAGACTTCTGCAGCTCTAACACTAGGAGCAGACATGTTGACTCTGGTAACCGTTTCGGTTTGAAGGGTGGGGCAGCCTTTGTAACTATACTGAGACCTTAGAACTATATCTCAAGGTGTGTGGCGCATTTACGTTGTAGATGTCTATGGGCTCCAGTAATCACTTAACACCAGGTGGGCTGTGAGCTCGTCCATAAATCTAAGCAATAAAAAAAAAACTCGTCCAACTCGTCGAAAAGTCCTATAATATTAACTGTAAGTAAGTATACTGAGACCTTAGAACTTATATCTCAAGGTAGGTGGCAGCATTTACGTTGTAGATGTCCATGAGCTCCGCTAACCACTTTACACCAGTTGGATCTTGAGCTCGTCTACCCACCAAAGCAATAAATAAAAAAATAGTTCGACGTGAAACTCTCAGTTGGTCACGATTCCGAACCGGTATTGATACGTCAAAAATAAATAAAAAAACCTTTATTCCGATTCGAAATCAAATTGAATTTCTTCTTCAGATAAGAATCATCTATATATGTATATATATGCAGCCTCTCCGGGGACGTCTACGGACATCCGTTATGACACATTAAGATTTCGACATTACGTCACAAGGTTCCCGGGGCCCCCCGGTACGAGGTTACCGCGCCGTAATTTAACACATAACAATGAAAGCTTGATGTATTTTCATGTACAAACGTAAAATTTACCGCAAGTAATTTATTATTCTACTGTGTAACGTGTTCTTTGAAATTGTATTTAATTACGAAGACCGTAATTAAAAAGGAGGATAGCGGAATTACGTTGTCTATTTATGTCCATAGACTTTAATACACGGTGATCCGTAAGCCAATACCTATATATTAATACGTGAAGCAAAAACTTTGTATCCCTTTTTACGAAAATTGCGCAGACGTAGGAGTATGAAATTTTCCACACTTATAAAGAATATAGAGAAGTGCACAATGCTAATATTTTTTTTAAATCATGCATAAAATATAGATTAAATCAATAAAGAAAACATTACACACACTACATACCATGTATTTGACGCACACACGCATGCATACTATTTATTGTCAAACTTTTGTTCTTTACGTCTGTGGTCAAATTGAGAATAGATTAAATACAGTTAGTCTTTATTAATATTTTTTATAGTGTACCCTTGGCGAAATTTGTGATTATAGAAGTATAAAATACAATCATAATAGTGTACAAACTTACAATTCCAATTAATTATAGTCGAATTTCGATTACTGCAGGACCTCTAGTATCTATAAATAGCTAAAATAAAATTCTATATTATTAATTATATTTCAAACGAATCACAAAGAGTTCTCCCGAATTTTCGGCAAAATTTCGAAGTACAAAAATTCCAACTTTCATCATAGTTGACCCAATTTTAGCTACTGCTCTCCCCAGCCTGTTGTTTCTTATTTACATCTGTAGTTTACATAAGAACGTGTAGCCGTCTACGAAACTTTGCAATATTCAGAAGTTCTCGTCTACGAACTATTTCAATGTCCTATGTTGATTATTCTAGGGCCTTAGGTTTCTGAGAACAAAGATCCTACTGCTGACTTTCAACTTAATAATATTGTCTGTACTATTAACCGCTTAAAGGCTTATAAAATTTGAACGTCCTGCAAACAAAGTTTCTATGGATATTTTTTTTTAGGTAGGTAGACGTAGACATTTAGTTTAACGTGGTAGTTTTTAGGTAGACGAGCTCACGGCCCAGCTGGTGTTAAGTGGTTACTGGAGCCCATAGACATCACGCAAATGCGCCACCCACCTTGACATATAAGCTCTAAGGTCTCAAGTATAGTTACAACGGCTGCCCCACACTTCAAACCGAAACGCATTACTGCTTCACGACAGAAATAGGCAGGGTGGTGGTACCCACCCGCGCGGACTCACAAGGAGTCCTTCCACCAGTAATAATAATAGTTCTAAGAGGTCTCAATATACTTACAACGGCTGTCCCACCCTTCAAACCGAAAGGCATTAATAAATAGATTATTACCAATACTTTTCATTGATTTACTCTTAACTGATATTTGTTTACGCCATGCTCAGTGCAACAAAGAAAACAATTTATTTATAACTTGAGTGTAATGAGAAATTTAATTTTTTATTACACTCAATTAATTAATTCATTTTACTTTTAAATTTTGATAAAAGGGTTCTATTTTTGTAGAAAGAGTCAATTTTTTTATGTAAAAAAAAAACAAAGATTGAATAACATAACTATTTACAATGTTTTATATAATATTAAAATAAATGCATGCATGCTATGTATGTGCTGTGTTTTGAACATTTTCAAACAATCACATCATGCCTATTCATTACACAACATTAAATCTTCGCCTCAACATGTTCGCGTGAACCAAAATCCAAACTGCCAACTAAAAATCATTTACGTAAAGTAAAACCTGCTTATTACGTGCCTTTAAGACCATGGTAATAAGGGTCTAGCTCCGATGACATTGTACATAATAGAAAATATTTTTTAATACTCCTCGCCAAGGCGACCCTAATTGTGTTAGGGCAATTTGTAGGCGACGTAATAATTTGTTGGTAAATTTCTACGCTGATGTATATAGTTATGTATGAATTATTAATAACATAACGCTCATTGCAACATGGGTGTATTATTAGGAGTGACATCACGACGTGAATGCCGTCAATCTTCTTCAGACACGTCCAGTTAAAGGTACAATAATAATTATATTGTATACAATATAACCAGCCGTCCCACCTTTAAACTTTAGCGACACAAATAAGCAGGATATTAGCAGTTTCTCGACTTCTGCGGACGTACAGACATTACTCACCCAACTAGAGCAACAAAGAAGTTATAAATTATGGAGCTGCTAATAATTACGGTAAGCAGCGGCTTGGCTTTGTCCCTGGCATTGTCGAAGTCCATGGGCGACGGTAACCACTCGACATCAGGTGGGCCGTTTGCTCGTCTGCCTATAAGGGCAACAAAAAAAAGCTTTGGTGCAGCAACAATTTCGTGACCCAGTTCAGTTCGAACTATCGAGACAACATCTCTTAATCTAATTTTCCAAATCTAAGCCTTCAAATTATTTTTATCCTAGTTAATAACTATACAAGGCCTAAAATTACATTACAAGGTAACCGTAAAACGTAATTTGCGGAGCCCACTCATCATTTATACCACTATAAAATTACATTGTACCTTTCGTTTGAACAATTGATTTAGTTATTCTTACATTGGCATTATAACTTCTTTATTTTCTTTTATAACAACAGAATTACAGGAAACAGTAATTTGTTTGCTCGGCGGAAAACAAATGTTGCTTGGGAATTATTTAATGGCAGATTTCCTAAAATTATTGTCGACTAGATTCACGATTTACCAGATTAGAATAGGAGTTCATTCGCTAACCTAAATACTACAATAAATACTACAATAACAACCCGACGTCGAGTTCTTCCCCGTTTATCGTTTTTGCACGGCAAAAGCCATTCAATATTGTACAAAATTTGGCATACATCGATTTAATATGAAAGTAAACAAGGGTAAAATGTCACAACACGGAAATAAGTCACTTAAAAGGCTTACCGAAACACCTTCCTATAAACGTTTTTGATGTAACTTTGAGAGTATAAAATCCAACGTAACATAATTTCGATCTCGAAGTTAACTAGCTTCCTTGTAATGTATTCCCATAACATTATTTTATAGCACTAAGCCCTGCTTCTTATCAAGAACGATATTTTATTTTCGAATGAAGATAGAGAAACCTACTCAATCGTATAGGCATAGCCAAACTGAGAGAGGCCTGCTCGCACCAAAGTGGCAAATTTTTCCTCTTTCAATCATTTCTATTGTCAATGGTACAGGCATAGCCAAACTGAGAGAAACTAACTCTCGTCAACTTTTGTAAATTTTCTCTGTCTACCAATAAATACTGCAGTCAATGGAACAGGTATAGCCAAACTGAGAAAAACCTACTCTCACCAAAGTGACTACATTTCTTCTGTGAATAAATACTATAGTAAAGAGTAAATGCCTACCCAATCTGCTGCTTCACTTACAGTTCTTTTAATACTGTAGAAGCAGCCTCACAGTATATTTAATATGAATTAGTCATCCTAGCCTGTTTATATCAATACATATCATCATCATCATCATCATCAACAGCCCACAGTCGTCCACTGTTGGACATAGGCCTCTCCCAATCTACACCACTGAGCCCGGTCTGCTGCTCTCCTCATCCACTTCTTGCCGGCCACCGTGCGGAGGTCATCGCACCATCTAGCCAGGGGGCGTCCCACGTTACGTCTTCCGCTGAGCGGTCTCCACTCGACAACCCGTCCGCTCCAGCGATCGTCAGTCCTACGGCATATATGGCCAGCCCACTGTCACTTCAGTTTGCTGACTCTTTGAGCTATGTCCACATATGGATCCACATATTATTATGTATCTGAAAACTTGAGTTCGAATTCTAAATTTTATTATAAAAATGGCAGAAATAGGCCGTTTGATCGGCCCATTATGTGTAGGCCTCACAATACGCCCTACGAACTACGCAAATTTACAAATTTAATGATTTTCATTTCTGCCTGCCGCTACTCAGAATTCATTCGTAAGCACGTGCACGTTGTTTAAGTCAATACCTCCCTTGGTTATCTAATATTGTTAGAACCAAACCACTCAATACAGTACTATAACGAACAATATACTTATATCATCATAAAATTGATCTTCACTTATATTGATCTTCACTTAATGGCGGTAGGACCTCTTGTGAGTCCGCACGGGTGGGTACCACCACCCTGTCTATTTCTGCCGTGAAGCAGTAATGCATTTCGGTTTGAAGGGTGGGGCAGCCGTTGTAACTATACTTGAGACCTTAGAACTTATATCTCAAGGTGAGTGGCGCATTTGCGTGATGTCTATGGACTCCAGTAACCACTTAACACCAGGTGGGCTGTGAGCTCGTTCACGCATCTAAGCAATAAAAAAAAATTGAATGAAATTAAAGAATTTCATTAGGATTCATATACATAGCTAATAAATTTTTGATAATCAAAGGCGGTAGAAATTGTAACTCACTCGGGTACTTAGGTAGTAAATATTTATTTCCTTTCAAAATCTCAAGATTAGAAGCAAACAAATCTATTTTTCACATGAATTTCCAATTAGGTGCCCGGCCTGATCATATTACAAATGATTTAGATAGATCTCTGTTAGCTATAGTTTAAGAAACTTTATCAGTGAGGATTAAAATAAGATTAGGCCTAAGCTCTTAAATATTAAGTTTATTATCTAAGACTTAAGTACGCGGGCAGCTATTTGCATACTTTCTAAATAAACTGATTAAGATGGGAACATTTATCATACAAGACAAACTAATTATAGCTGGTAGAGATGCATCGATACCATGGGTCTATGTTTTGATATTTGGTGGAAATAAAAAGTATTTATAAATAAATAACTAACTTTCTGAATACTAAACGGCAATTTCGTAGGTAAAGCCCAATATTACCTTAATTTTATAATATTGATATTATTAGCGAGGATCGAATATGTTAATATGCAAATCATACATTTAAAAATGAATGAAGTAAAAGATACACCAAAAGAAGAAACAGAAAAGCCCCTATGCAATACGTTGCAATGAATATATTATAGAGATGTAATCCAACTAGGGTTGACGTCAGGTATTAAGCCGGTCGCAAAACTCATTACACATCCCATGCAGCATGATAAGAGGACCTGCGCTGATCCCACATAATGTGGAATGAGAATAAAGAGAAGAAGAAGCTTAGTGAGGATCTAATGCGGTTAGACAGCGCCGTGCGACTAGAATGACACCGATTGAAGATTAAGAAAGATCAGTGCCCTATGTAAGATCCCAGAGGACAATCTCCGCCAAAGCTCAAGCTCTCTGGTTCCAGATCATGGCGGAGTGGTTAAGCATGGCGGTACAGTTGAGCGGCGGAACAGTCTGGGTTATATCAGAGCCCTACCCTCCCTTTAGTTTTTGACTGGTCGGGAGATTTAGCCAAAATCCACTAAATACAATGCTATTTGAGATTTGTCACATTATTTCAAAGTTAAGTACCCGTAATTCGTAAAGCGTGTTCAGTGAAAGAATACCGTCACCATACCAATTACTTAAAGCAATGCCCCTTCATTAATTCACCGTTTTGTTCAAGATAACGAGCCCCAATCAAGTTTCAGATTAAACATTATTAAAGTAAACGAAAATGTCTGAGCACCTCTTTTATGAAAATTAATTTGAAGCACAACATGGCTTCTTCATTACCGCAATGTTTATTAAGAACATTATTCTCTTCTGAGCTCTTAAACACATTTGAAGGTAATTTTAGACAGCGAAGTAAAGATGACTAGCTTTTGTTCTTTTTGTTGATATTTTTAGATATCCTCATAGCTTAGATGCTATATTGAAGTTAGCGGAGTAAAAATATCTATAAATAGAAATTCAAGTATTAGTTTGTAACGTCAAAATTACAGCTTGTTACTACACTCGAAAGCGATATAAATACTTGTAACCGAGCATAATGCAGCGATACATAGTACTTTTTAAAAAAAAATATTTGTTGTCTATATTTCCAATTGATATACTAGACGGCTGGACTGGTAATGACGGAACTTTGGCCGACAGTCAGCTTATTTTATTAGAAATAATCTAAGTTAAATTAAATTAGAAAAAACTAGAAAATTAGGGCTCTGCGCAAAATTGTGTGTTGTTGGATCGTGATTTTACCTAACAAATGATCTACCAACTCTTTATCACGGGAAAATGTAACGTATTTCACTTTTTTGGGTCACAAATTAACGAAAGTGGTACCGCAGAACGCGTCAAGTAACATGATTATGTGACTTGTAAAGGTAATTGTGAAACTTCCGCACTCACTTTTTTTCTATGGCTTAGTCTCCTGCTGTTGGGTGGACCGTTTCTCTGAAGCCGACCTCATAAATACGGCTCTTTACAAGTGGTGCGACTGATAATCTCTGAAGTTATGCGTTAAGTGAATTTATTAACATCTTCCTTTGAATACTGTATAAATTATTATATATATATAATATGTACATGTATTTGCGTATATATGTATATTTATTTTTGTGTATGTATTTGTTATTTAATATAAATTTCATTGCACTATTTACTCTGTACTACCTTTGGTTAATTGGAAGAGAATGCCTTAGGCATTAAGTCCGCCATTGTATAATTTACATGAAGTGTAATAAACAATATATAATAATAACTATTTTTAATTCAAATTTATTAAAATTTATTTTCTATTGTTTAGTTGGATTTTCCAGAGAAGCGTATTTTGTTAGTTTTTAAACTACTATTTAATTATAGACCAAGAAAATACAGGTAAATAACCTTAAGAAGTAAGTATAGCACATTATAAGTTAGACTGTGTAAAGAAAATACAAGCTACCCGTTACTTAGAATTTATCCAGCTCTGTCAATCAAGTTAAGAAAATTGGTTTACGTCTGTTAAAAGAAAAAGCGTACCTAAATTAATTTTCGAGGTATCCTCAACTCAATTCAACTATAAAGGTTTCGTACATTTTCTACAAGTCAACCGAATTTGTTTTCAAAGCAACTATTGTGGAACGTTAATAGAATTAAATCATTTCAATTTTGTTTTTTTAAGAAGAATAGTCCTTGAGGTCGAGAAACTTTTTTTTATTACCCTATATGGGTAGCCCATGCCTCAACTTATACTAATTAAATCAGACTAAAAGGTTTCATAAAATAAAATTGCTAGATTATAAATGTTTACAATGGTAGATTATAAATATTACAATAGTAGTTTTTTTTTATTGACTTTCGCTTTTCTAATTTATTATAAACTAGCTGACCCGGTAGACTTCCTAGTGCCTCAATCGACAAGTAAGAGACCTCAACTTTTGTATAAAATAAACTTAAAACAAACAAAAGGAATCCGTCCGACTGGGGACACATCAAAGGGAAAACAAAATTGTTATTTTTATTTAACTCCGAGCATTTTAATATTTATCTACCTTTTAAACCTTCTCTGGATTTCCACAAATAATTCAAGACCAAAATTAGCCAATTCGGTCCAGCCCTTCTCGAGTTTTAGCGAGACTAACGAACAGCAATTCATTTTTATATATATAGATTAGCAAATTGTGAAATTAGTTATCCTAACTAAATAGATTGCTTCAATATCATGCTGTCCTCCAAAGGCCTCGTTACAGAATATAACATATGCCAACGTCGATTTATATTGTTGGGTTTTAATTTCAAAAAGCTTTGTTTTTCTAGGATCTCCGTGGCATATTTATGAAGTACTAATAAGAGTAGCTCGGTATCTCAAAATAAAATGCCGGCTTATGTTAAACGGGATTCGGTATGTATGTATAAGCGAATGAATTTTAATGGAAATATTTCACTTAAAAAGCTTTTGTTTCGCTCCTACTCTCGTGCTCCGAATAAAAATGGTTTAATTATACTCACAACTGAATGAATGCGAATAAATCTGACTGATGATGATTCAGAGTTTATTGGTTTAATATCATCTACATTATTATTACTTTAAGAATGAAATTCAGTTTTCAAATTTCATAAGACCTAAAAAGCTTTGAATGACAGTACAAATAATAAAAACGATCTTTTTATTGTCTGTGCTGAGTGACGAGCACACAGACCACGTGACGGTAAGCTACCGCAGTCACTCGTGGACATCAGCGATGCTAAGGGCCTACCCTCTTTATTTCTACGTCGTAGCTAGAAATATCTTCTGTTTTTCTCGATACAGAATTTGCCTTTGAATATTTTGTCGCACGAGAGACCAAAAATAATAGCAATCCAAAAATAAAGAAAAAGAAGAAAGAAATACGTACTTTTTGGTATCAAATTATTGAACGCAGTATGTAAGAGATTTCCAAATGAATGTCCGAGAGAAGAGGAGAAACAAAATGACGATCGGTGTGCGATCGGAACGAAGAGTTTTTTTATTTTATTTAAAACTAATAAAGGTAGTTCATGAAAAGTTCGTTCGTTTCCCTGTATACGTGAAAATTACGAACAATATTAGTAGATACATCTGGTGACAAAATATACCGTTTGGAGGAAACGGTTCTTGTTGCCATAACAAACACTCACCAAAAATATATCCTATATACTAGAATTTTACGGTCTAGAATCGCTAAGAGCGATACGTCAAAACCGATATTTAAATTACAATAAATTTTGTCCTCTGTTGTGTTCTTCTGATGCTATGTACACTTACTTCCATTTCTGAATATAGGCTTCCCGCATAATTTACCATACTAAGGCGGGGCGACCCTGCACTTTTAGCTTCCAATGGATTCCCACGACCTTCAGCAGGTTGTCGGTCTTCAGATGCGTGGTCATCCCTCGAGGACATTTTGGTTCCAGCGGCCATCTTTTCTTCGAGCAATGTGAACTGCCCACTGCCACTTCAACCTCGTAATCCTTCGAGCAATATCGGATAAGGTGGTTTTCCTGCGAATCTCCTCATTCCTAATACGATCCAGGCAGTTTACACAAAAACTAATTAAATCCTCATCTACAGTAAATAAGTGTTTTCAAACGTAATATTGTTGTAGCTATCATTTCGTAACTGCGAAAAATCGTATCTTCTATGTTAATTTGTGATATCAAGAAACAAGAAAGTTTGGCGACCGGCCAAACTTTTAGAACAAAATGAGCCTGAACCTATCGACCCCTTAGACGACCAACATCTCAATATGGAAACATTCCGGCTTCGTTGCCAAGTATTCGCCTGGTATTTTTGCGTCCTTTGCAAAAATGAATCTAATAACTACTAAAGTATGGAATATATTACGATATCTTAATACATGTCTCACGAGCGACATCAAATAAGACAATTTTGTCCACAGTTCTAGCACTTAGTACAAATACTTGCAAATTTTTTCAACAAAAACGGATTCTAAAAATCTCCATTGTAACGTGTTTACAAGTTTTTACAAACAGAATACGCATTTTAAGCAACGGGATGCTAAATAACAACTCACTAAAGGTTTCAATGAAATACACTGCGCCTTTTCAACGAAGAGCAAAATATATAACAACGGACAATGCCTTTCTTCTTTACATTGTTCCAGATGAGGGTATGAGGAACTTTTTAATAATGCCAACGTTCGTGCTTGGATCATCAATTGTACCCAATGTTTTTGATGAAACTTTAGATGCCTAATCTATACTAATATATAAATCTACAGTGTTTTTTACGGATGTTCCGTTATAACTACTGAACCATGCATCCGATTGACTTGAAACTTGGTACCCATGGACTAAATAACTTAAACTAAATGAATAGGCTAATATTTATATGAGTGTTGGACCCCCTCATAATAATGACAATAAATAATAATGTTAATTTTAAATCGCCAGCGAAGCGGGCGAGTACGGCTAGTTTCTTATCAGATTCATTACTACATAGTATAAAACAAAGTCGCTTTCTCTGTCCCTATATCTGTCTGTCCCTATGTAGGCTTAAATCTTTAAAACTACGCAATGGATTTTGATGCGGTTTTTTTAATAGATAGAGTGATTGAAGAGGAAGGTTTATGTGTATAATAATATCTATTAAATAGTGGGGAAATCAATAATAAATTAAAGTTTCCGAAGCGAAGCGAGGGCGGGTCGTTAGTAATTTATATGATGTTGGGGATCTTACTTAATTCTAAGTTGCGTTGATACGCAACAGTTTTTGTTTTTAAGTATATCAGAAGTAAAGGAATCACCCATCAGCAATACAGTAGTAAGTTTCAACATAATATTATACAAAATTACAATAGCACAAATCACCAATACTTTTTAAATGAATTTTTAGATAAACAGCGAGCTCGTGATCCATCATTTGCGACGCGGTTGCTGCCTAAACAGCGCAATGAGAATGTCCCCAAAATCGGAAAGCGTGACTGCTTATTAGCTAAAATAGGCAAATTTATTTTTGAAAGTTGTGGTCGCTTCGAAGCGCGTTCTAGATCTGTAATTTTACTTTAAAAAAATGGTACCTTACTGCAAGATCTAAACCCCCATAGACGTAACACTCAATACGAGTTACAGTTTGTTTATTATGACACGACCAGTGTTATCTATTGCTCGCAACACCCTACAATTTTCGAATCAGCTGACGCACTATGTCAACGGTCTTGTACAACGCGGACCTTCTCAAATTCAGGTTTAACATTTTATATGTAGTATTATTAGTAAAAAACGCCCAATCTTTCATTCTCCGCTGCAGTCCGTTGTGAATATTTGTACAACACAAGCTTACATATTTCATGCAATGTTATACATAGTTTTTTTTTCTTCTCTAGTATAATACAATGAACCGCTTTTTTTACCAATGCATGCACTCGGTAGCTGTAATTGTGTTAGCATTTAATGTGAGATCAATGTATATGTAGTCTGTTATGTTCTGTGGCGATGTATAACATGTTGGTAGCCAATAAATAAAATAAAATATATATATAAAATAATAATAAAATGTTTTTAAAAAATTATTAATAATGAGTGATATTTTCGTAACGGACATCAATAATTCTTCTATTACATAAATACAAAATGAGAGTCCATGATTTTCTTAGCGATTACTTACGAAACAACCTCAAGTTTTTATCTTAACCTATTTTTTGGGCATTTATAACGTCATCTTTCTGTATAGTTGATAAAAATTATCTAATTGTTCTCTAATCTTATTGCTCGGACACTCCTAATTATATTTTATTTTACGGCACAGATCGAGACGTACATATGTTTTTTTTTCTGGATGACAATAATATTAATTACCAATAACACAAATCATACTCGATCACCTGGCTTCAAGCTGGCATTCCCTGTACTATGGGAAAAAGAGACTGATACATATACTTTTGAACGTTTAGCTATCCATATATAGATATTAAACACGCGATAAGCGAAGCCTAGTTGGGAGCTCTTTCTTAGACATAAAATCAATGCTGCCATCAATCTTGATACATGACACTCAAATTGAATTTCAATATTGCATCTTCTACCCCTGAAGCCATCCGTTTCGGAGTGCCCCACGTTACAAATAAGCAGTGCTGTGACCTCACTCACATTTGACCTTATGTACATGTATTATCTGGAAATATGGAATATTCTTCTTACTGGTTCACGTTTAAAAATATGTTATAAACTCTAGGTACATTTTGTTAGGACTATGTTCCTTCATTCACTTCTGTCCTCCGCGCAGTGGATAGCGACATTGATGCTGGGTTCTAAAGTCGTCTTAATCTGATCGGACCAGCGCATGGGACTACGCCCCCTAGGCTTCTTTCCTTCCACTTTGCCGGTGATGAGAAATCTTTCGAGATTGTCACCCTTTTTCCTCGCAAGGTGGGTGGCGCGTCTACGTTGTAGATGTCCATGGGCTCCAGTAACCACTTAACACCAGGTGGGCTGTGAGCTAGTCCACCCAACTAAGCAATAAAAAAAAATAAAAAAAAACGTGACCGAAAAACTCTAAAATCCTACGTAGGCAAATGGTGGAGAGTCTTAAGGAGACGCCTAGTTCTTCCAGGATTGATGCGTTTGTTCGATGCGCCGTCCAGGGAATCTGCAGCATTTTCCTCCAGCACCACATCTCAAACGCGTCGATCCGACCTCAATCAGCCCTCTTCAGAGTCCATGTCTCAGCCCCATATAAGAAAATAGAAAACACAAGACTTGTTACAAGTTTACGCTTGGTTTTTATGGAGATGTTTCTATCGGACCAGATGCTATCAAGCTGAGACATGGCACATTTTGCTATCCCGATACATCTTCGAATCTCAGGCTCGCACGATCCAGTATTCGCAATCATGGAGCCCAGGTATATGAATCTTTCCGTTGTTTCATGATGCAGTGACCCCGTGTGCTCCAGTTTGTTCATGCGGTCTATTACCATTACTTTTGTTTTGGATCGGTTAATGGCAAGACCAAGTTTGAGGCTAATTTTTTCAAGCTTGCTCATGAGAGCAGCCATCTCGCTTTCATTAGCCGCGAGGAGAGTGGTGTCGTCGGCGTATCGGAGGTTGGTCAATTTTACTCCACCAATGGTAACTCCAGCATTCCAGCCTTCACAAGTCCGTCTCATGATATACTCTCCATAGATATTAAAAAGGACTGGAGATAATATGCAGCCTTGCCTTACGCCCTTCCTAAATTTAAAGGGGGCGGAGATTGTTTCCTCCACTCTAATGATTCCCTGGTTTTTAATGTACAGATTATGTAACAGTAGGACCAGATGTTGCGGTACTCCCAAATCTACTAGTATTTTCCACAGGTGATCCCATTTGACACAATCAAAGGCTTTACTGTAAAAACATTAGGTTAATCCAAACATGAGGCACATAATTGGAACAGTGAATATGTTACCTTTTATTTGTCTACGAATCCACTTGAAATGATTAATTGCAAAAGTATTACACATTGTTTGAGTTTTCTACCGACTATCTATCTATCTATTCTCTAATTATCTATTTTGAACAATATACGAACTTCAAATATACGCCGGGTACATTCCAAATAAAGTGAGACAGTTATTTATTTAAACCATTAAAATGACCCAGAGATTTCAGTGAATTATTCTCTGCCGATATTTGAATGATAATGGAAATTAAGTATAGCATATTTAAAATTATTCCTGACGTATTCATTGTACGTTTTCGTAATTTTCTTTTTGGCTGAAATATTGTAAAAAATTCTGATAAGAGATCTGAGAACACACAAAGGCTCGTGTTAATGAAGTCCTACAAATATAGGCACGCTCACCACATATTTCGACATATATACACCACATATTTTTCGTAAAGGTTAAATAAAATCACAAAGCGATATTGTTATTAATACAGCCTATTGTGATTGTCCAGAATATAGAAATATAAAATAAATTTACGACGGCTTGAAAATTGCATTGAAATTTCTTTTTTTGAGGTGAACGTCTTATAATTCGATGGAGCCGGCTGCAAGCACGAAAAAACATGACTCATTGAGGCGTTCCATTTCAGGCTTGAAGTGCAAGCGAGAGCGCGCAACGAGCGACAAAGAGGCACAATCGGCCTCCGCGTTCGGCAGCGTTCGACATCTGTCTCTCTCCTACTTGAGTGAGCGATGCATCCGCGTGGATAGCTGCTATACAATAATACATTTACATGTTTTCGTCAAGTATGAAGTTCAGTAAAAAGTGCAATTGTTTATTGCGATAATTACGATAATTGAAAAATGAAACCATTCCATCAGTATTTTCTTATGACGTTGTCACGTTCAACTATCGTCAGTAAACCGAGTTTACAGACAACCGATTTTATTTTTATATATAAAACAAACCGCCGTGTCCAGTACGGATGTTGCAAAAATTGATTTTAATGAAATATTAGTAAAGTATAAATTAATTTAATAGAGCTTATCAGCTTTTAATCTGTAATATTAACAGACTGTAGACTAGACCGTAACCTGTAGACTGTTCATTAAATCTGAAAATATTTGCAATACCGGTTATCAACTTTCTTGTTTGTTTTTGACGCTAAATTGCCTTTTGTTTTAATTTATCAGTAAATTTATTTTTGCGTTTATAATTTTATGTGTTATAGAAGTAAATATTTTATCTCACAATCCAGGAATGCCACCCAGGGATGAAGAATAAGAAATATTTTTTATTAATTAATAATCTCTTACTGTTATTTAAACTTGCTATGAATTCAAGACATCCCCGACAACACCGAAGTTGATAAGAATAACATTCTTCCAAGATACAAGCATAGCACTACAGGCAACAAAAAGTCAAGATAAATCATACAGCTTGCTAACTCAGAAATGCGTCCCGAAGCTATTTCTGCCGTGAAGCAGTAATGCGTTTCGGTTTGAAGGGTGGGGCAGCCGTTGTAACTATACTGAGACTTTAGAACTTGTATCTCAAGGTGGGTGGCGCATTTACGTTGTGCATGTCTATGGGCTCCAGTAACCACTAAACACCAGGTGCGCTGTGAGATCGTCCACCCATCCAAGCAATAAAAAAAAAAAACCAAAAAAAAACAGTGATGACGTAGCTTTAAGCAGTGGCTTGACTGTGCCCTTGGCATCTGATGTCCACTGATGTCCATGAGCGACAGTGATTACTTACAGTTAAGTGGGCGGCCATGCACTCATTTACTTACAAAGAAAATATACTGACACAAAACCGAAGCAATATTTTCACAATTTATCAAGTGCTCTGAGGAATTGTTCGAGATGATACCATCGTCTCGTTTTTACCATCGCACCGCCCGCCACCGGAGTACAGTTCATCCATACTACCTGGAGCCACTGCGCTCATTCACAGTGCGTTTCCAGAGATCTTTTTTGCCACGTACCATCTGGCTTTGGAATGAGCTCGCCTCCACGGTGTTTCCCGAGCGCTATGACATGTCCTTCTTCGAACGAGGCTTATGGAGAGTACTTAACGGTAGGCAGCGGCTTGGCTCTGCCCCTGACATTGCCGACGTCCATGAGCGACGGTAACCACTCACCATCAGGTAGGCCGTATGCTCGTCTGCCTATACGGCAATAAAAACATTCAAAAAAAAGTGAATTCGTGCGTTTAATTTAAGTCTCGACATTTCGTAAGATAGAAATTGCAGTTTATTTCCCTAATAAAGACGAATTAAAGTTGATTTTTCTTTCTCCTTGTCATCTTGACTTATTGGACGATAGCTTTAAGTTTTCAACTTCGCTTGGGTTAGCAAAACTTTCAAAGGCGCGTGGAGAAAAGATATTGTTTTTCAGTGCTTAAACTACTCCTACCTAGGCGGCACTGAAAATTTCTGGAATTAACGAAGTGACACAACATTACTATTTAAAAATGTATTTATTGCTTTTCGAAGTATTCTCCGCGAAATTTGACACATTTTTCCATACGATGGAACCAATCATTTAAGCAACCATTCCATTCGGAAGTTGGGGTCTCCAAAATGGCCGTTTTGTTGGCGTCCACAGCTTCTTCAGGTGATGAAAATCTCTGTCCACGCAATTTATTCTTTATTTTAGGGAAAGTATAGAAATCATTAGAGCTTAGGTCAGGGCTGTACGGCGGATGGTCTAATAATTCTATGTTTTCTTGCTCTAAAAACTCTTTTGTTCTGTGCGCGGTGTGAGAACTCGCATTGTCGTGATGGAGGATGATGCGGCGGTTGCAGTTCTCTTTACGGAGTTCAGAAACGACCTGTGGCAAACAAATGCTAGCATACCATTCTGCATTAACTGTTCTTTGTCCCTCAAGAGGAATAGTCGTAACATGGACGGTTTTGGAGACAAACGTGGCCACCATATTTTTTGCAACACTCCGTGAACGAACATTTTTTGTTGGCTTTAACTCATTTTCGAACACCCAAACTCGTGACTGGTTTTTTGTTTCGGGTTCGTACGCGTATCCAGGATTCGTCACCTGATACAATGTTGTATACAGCATTTGAGGATCCTGCATCGAATCTTTCGAGAGTTCTGACGCACCAAGTAACGCGAGCCGCTTTTTGCTCTTCACAGAGCGAATGCGGTATCCATCGGGAAAACAAATTTTTACACCTAATTGTTCATGCAAGGTTATTTGTATTTGACTCATGCCAATGTCTAAAGTTGCCTGAATTTCGCGGTATGTCACATGTCGATCTTCCTCAATCAGCTTACGCACAGCATCAACGGTTTCTTGGGTGACTGCAGTTTTTGGACGACCTTGACGGGGATCATCACTGAGCTTGACACGTCCACGTTGAAACTCAGCAAACCAGCGATAAATTGTGGTTTTGGATGGGGCTTCATCACCAAATGCAGAAATCATCCGGTCAACACACTGTTTTTGTGTTAAACCACTTCGAAAGGCATAATAAATCATCGGTCTTGAATTTTCTCGAGTCAATTCCATTTTCTCAACGACTAAACAAGTTTGACAAAACCTTGTGACAAGACCGATAATCTTTTTTTAAATAAATAAATAGTATTTGATTTTTAAAACCAAGGAGTTTTCAATTAAAAAGATTTTGATATGACAGGAACAGTGGAAATATTCCATTCCCGATACTTTTAGTGCAGCCCTCGTATACCGAATTTCGTGGTTTGGACGTAAAAACAGTTCGTTTTTTACTAAGTATTTAATAATAAAGTTTAACAATAAAGCTTTAATCGCCATAGAGAAAAAATTATGAAAGTTTAAAATGGCGCTAAGTTTTTTTTTACAACATTCGATTTTAAGGAAGCAAAAGAAATTATTTCAATATTCCTAAAAGTCACTGCTTTTTTCTAATACTCTTCCCACATTACCATTTCTGTTTTTATTACTCTTTAGACTCCGAATTCTACTGTTTTATAATATTCGACAATAACCTTCTAAAGTTTATTTCATATATAAATGATTAGCAGTTAAGGAAGTTATTCATATTTAATTTTCTTTCGGTAGTCCAAACCTACCCTCTCTACGTGTTTAAAGATTAAGTACTTTAAGCTAGATGGCGTTGAATACTTTTGCTGCGTTTAATCCTGTGGAAAAGTAAAGGCGAATTCACAGTTGAGCAACGTAAACATATTTTTTTTTAATGCAATTTCAAAAATGCATGGACAAAGCGGTAAATTAATAAAGATAAAATTAAATTTTTAACAAGGATATAATAATTAGTTTTTTTTTTTTGTGAGGACAATTTTTTTATTATAAATGATGATACACGGCGTATTACAGCGTGTTATTAAATACATTTATGCCGGATTAGTATAAACAAAAAAAATTAAAGAAAACACTAACGCCATCTAGTTTATTTTATTAACACGGATTCAAGTGTTCGCGGTATCATAGAACTTAAAAAATCCAATGTATATTCAACGGTATCATAAATGTAAAAAACTACATAGCATAACATATAAAATAAAATAAGGAATATATTCATAATTTTTGGGATTTGTTAAGATTGTTGTATATTGTCTGTTACTATTAAAAGTCTATATGATTAATTTAGTTAAACATTACTGTTTTTGTTGGCGAAGGAAATCGTACGAAGACAATGACCCCGTGAACGTAAATTGTAATGAAGACCGGGATTATACCTTGAGACGTTAAACTCTAAAACAATCTGTACTCTAGGAGTTCAACGACTGACCCAATCGTTCGATGTGAACAAGGCCTTAGTTAAGTTTACGATGGGATAAAGTTTCTGAAGCGAATACGTTTTGAGAATTTCATGTTGAACGCGAGTAACGAGTTTGGCCAGTGAGATACTTAAGTAAAACAGTATGAATAAACAATAAATAATATATAGTACCCTTTTATTTCTGTCCGCAAGGCTCTTACCGCCAGCGACCCGCACAACTACTTCGAATATTGCAACTGAATAATAAATGGAATCAACCAAAAGATAGTTTATTTTTTAGATTTTTGCAATCCGCAGACACATTTAAAACTATTTTTACGGTTTAATCTAATGTTTAATATTTAAGTTACTGGTGGTAGGGCCTCTTGTGAATCCGCGCGGGTTGGTACCACCACCCTGCCTATTTCTGCCGTCAAGCATTAATGCGTTTCGGTTTGAAGGATGGGGCAGCCGTTGTAACTATAGCCCGTCCAACCATCTAAGTAAAAAATCGTGCGTTTCTTTTTGTCATCATTTAGTTTCCATCGTTTCAAAAACTGCACACTTTAAATAGCATTTGATTACTGTACAATAATATAAAAATAATAGAAGATGATAAAAAGTAAAAGCAGTTTTAATTATAACCTAATTGCCGTAATCATATTGGCTTTCAGATATTGAAAATTCACGTTTGATGATTCACGATTCACGATTCACGATTTCAATTTAATGAAGTCAAAATGGGTTTCCGAATTATTTTTTAGGTATACATTCTTTGATAATTAAACAGATATCCACTAATTTCTCAAACTATTCAAAGTTTAACTTGTGAATTGTTGATGAAGATCACTCGAGACTAATTCATTACGAACATATTTCTTAAAATATTCACAGCATCTCGACAAAGTTTGCTCATTAATAAATAATTTCAATATCAATTTGCATCTTTTAACAGCTGTAAAAGTTGATTTTGAATTCTCATTTTTTCGATACGATGCGACTTTGTAACGCTCAACGAATTCCAAACATCGACAATACCTATTTTTGACAAAAACATAAAATTTCATTGTTTTTAAACAAATACTTTTATGCGTGTGTAGTACATGACATAGTACAATCAACATTCGGTAATTCAACTGACAGAAGCAAAGTTACAAGCGAACGCATTTTATTTCAGATTAACTGTGAACTCATGCCATAAACGCAACGATAAGCTTGCACAAACCAAAACTTACTTAAGTATGCATATAACATGTTTTGGAGTTTTTCATAGACTTTTAGTTGTTTACACGGAAATGTCATTTGCTTGTGCATGCAAGTAAAGAGTATTTATTTTATATTAAGGTAGACATTTACGTAGTTTCAAAGTATTTACGCTGAGTTCGGGAAATTAATAATCGTTTCCCTGTACTTGGGGCTAAAAACCTAACTGTCTGCATAAATGTACTTTACAACGAAAATACTTAGAAGCCACAGCCAGTATTCAATAACTATATACTTACTTTACTGGTGGTAGGACGGCTTGTGAGTCCTCGCACGGGTAGGTACCACCACCCTGCCTATTTCTGCCGTGAATGCGTTTCGGTTGAAGGGTAGGGCAGCCGTTGTAACTATACCTGAGACCTTAGAACTTAAATCTCAAGGTGGGTGGCGCATTTACGTCGTAGATGTCTATGGGCTCCAGTAACCACTTAACACCAGGTGGGCTGTGAGCTCGTCCACCCATCTAAGCAATAAAAAAAAGGTGGGCCATGAAGTCGTTCAACCATCAAAACAATAAATAAATAAAAAACTTAACGTATTTACCGATATTTTTGAACGCGCAGTAATTTAATCAAATTGGTTCAGTTCGTCTTTTTATGATCAATACGTTCAAAGGTCAATGCCATTTTATTTCATCGCTTTGTAAGCCACAATTCCGTCAGTGCGAAAAGCGTTTAATTTGACTTGAAAGCTATTGATTAAACAAGGCAGATAGTTTTTCGCAGATTCGTTTTTAGCAGAAGAACATATGTTATACTAAGAAAACCTTAAAAAGTTAAGTAAATACAAAACAAGATTAAGAAAATGGTACGGATTTTTTTTTTTATTATTTATGTCAAACTTATATGTTATTTGCTCAAATTCCTAATAACACTTCTAATATCAAATGATAAATATAATTCGAATACAGTATTACGACTATTTGTTTTGTAATTCGTGTTATGTATCTCGAACGACAATTCACTTTCCGCCTGGTTATGGCATTCCGAAGCACTGTGACGTAATGTTCATCCTTAAACGAGGTTAGTCAGAGTCCTTAACAGGAAACCACAGTCATTGCCGAAGATTTATAGCGTGCAAATCCCTCCTGCGTTCGACAGAAACAAAAATCTAAGCAAAATTAAATCTGCTATATTTATGCGTAATTACTGGAATGCATTGTGAGCCTTCACGGGTAAGTACCGTAATCCTGTATATTTTCTACACAACACAGTCATGCTTTTTGAAGGAGAGGACATCCTTTTGACAATGTTATTGAAACTTCGAGCTCATATGTCATGGTCAATGAACTCCAGTAACCACGTAACATCGGGTGGGCAGTGAGCTCGTTAAATAATTTACATAATAGAAAATGAACCCTATGAAAAAAGAAAAAGTTTTAAGGCAATACATTTTTTTAACTAACAAAGGCATAGCGTAATATTTCAGTGAAAAGTTTCAAAGCTCATAAACCATATAAGCTGCCTTCAAACATAGTTTCAAGTGTACGTTTTCGAATCTGACTCCAAATGGCGCATAAAGGCGTGATAAAACTATACTAACATAATATTATAATGATCCTATTATGTTTCTTGGTATGGACATGTGATGCGTAGAGAAAAGATGCATGTGACTAGGAGATGTATGGAAATAGTAGTGCAAGGTAGAGGGGGAAGAGATCGACCGAAAAAGACATGGATGGAGTGTGTGAATGACGATATGAGAGAGAGAGGATTGAGTGTTGAGATGACGGCTGATAGAAGAGAATGGAAGAGAAAAATTAGCTGTGCCGATCCCACCTAGTGGGATAAGGTGGGGATAAAGAAGAGAAGATCCTATTACGTTTCTTTGCAATGTTTATTGGTATGCTAAGCTTATTCAATGAATAGGAGAGTCAGGATATATATAGAAAACTCATTGTTTCATGACAATGACAACTTTCCAAACGCAATTAAATGGCACGAACACATGCTGAATGTTTATGAAAAAAAAAACGAACAAACAGGATATAAGAAAATTAATTTTTATTTATTTATTTATACTTTATGCACAAAACAAAACTTGTACACAGGCGGACTTAATGCCATGGGCATTCTCTTCCAGTCGACCATAGGGTGGTGCAGAGATAATGCATGGTAGGTGCATTAACAAAAGAATAACAAACAACAACAACAAAACAAAAAAAAAGAACAAACTCAAAACAAAAATCTTCCTTAAAATAACATCTCAGTATTATAGAATACACATACTACAATTCAATATACCTATAAATAAAATAGTAAAATACATACATACACATAATTACACACAATAATATACATGTAAAGTAATAATATATAAATACACGTGAAAATACACAATTTAGTATTATAGTTAAGAATGGCTAAAAGTAAATATATATAATATAATAATAATAATTGAAAAATTAAATAAACTAGTTTGGAGATGATTCTTCCAGTTTTTTGTGGATGTGTTCGCGAACTTTGAGTTTAAAAGTAAAGCGATTGCTGATCATCCTGATTTCTTTGGGAAGCGAATTCCATAATATTATGGACTGTACAAAGAAAGAAGAATGTAAAAAATCTGAGCGATGGATAGGACATTGTAAGAGACGATTATGTGAAGAACGTAGAATTTTCTCATGGCTTGCGTTCAAGTATCTAAAATGCGATTTTAAGTAAGAGGGTGAGGAGGCAGAGTTCAAAAGAGAAAACAAGGTAGTAAGCGCTCTCTCCTCTCTACGCTATATATACATACATATACTATATATAACTAACATATACATGTCGGAGACGGTCATTAGTTTGGTAGCTAAACGAAAGCAAGACACGAGAGATGGCAGCACGATTGCGGTATCGTCGGAACTCGGCTAGCTTCGTGCTACCACAGAACTTAGCCGATGAAAGGTTATAGACACCATCTTACTTACCAACCAGCCTTCTTGAAGAGCGGTGTCTCCATCCTAAGAACTGGCATTCGTTTTCGTTTGCTAACGTCAAGAGAAGATTTCTAAATTGTTCTAAGACAACAAACATCCTGGACCGTGATAGGGGGGGCACTGGAGAGGCATGGAGTGCCCCGCTACCTCCGCCGGCTGGTTGGGTCCTATTTGGGGGCCAGGTCGGTCGTATGTACCGGGTACGGTGGGACCCTTCATCGTTTTCCGGTCGTGCGTGGTGTTCCGCAGGGGTCGGTTCTCGGCCCCCTCTTGTGGAATATCGGGTACGACTGGGTGCTGAGGGGCGCCCTCTTCCCGGGCCTCCGCGTTATTTGTTACGCGGACGACACGTTGGTCGTGGCCCGGGGGGATGATTATAGGGAGTCTGTCCGTCTCGCCACAGCGGGAGTGGCCCTCGTCGTCGGAAGGATAAGGAGGCTGGGTCTCGACGTGGCGCTCAGTAAATCCGAGGCTCTGTGGTTTCACGGGCCGCGGAGGGCGCCACCCGTTGACACCCACATCGTGGTTGGAGGCGTCCGGATAGGGGTCGGGGTGCAGTTGAAGTACCTCGGCCTCGTGTTGGACAGCCGGTGGGCTTTTCGTGCTCACTTTGCGGAGCTGGTCCCCCGATTGATGAGGACGGCCGGTTCTTTGAGCCGGCTGCTCCCGAATATTGGGGGACCGGATCAGGTTGTGCGCCGCCTCTACGCGGGGGTGGTGCGATCGATGGCCCTGTACGGTGCACCTGTGTGGGCTGAGCCGCGCAACCGGGCCACTATGGCTCGGTTCCTGCGCCGGCCGCAGCGCACCGTTGCCATCAGGGTCATCCGCGGATATCGCACCGTCTCCTTCGAGGCGGCGTGTGTTTTGGCGGGGACGCCGCCATGGGAGCTGGAGGCGGAGTCGCTCGCTGCCGACTATCGGTGGCGCAGCGAGCTTCGTGCTCGGGGCGTGGCGCGTCTCCCCGAAAGTGAGCTGCGGGCGCGGAAGGCCCATTCTCGGCGGTCCGTGCTCGAGTCGTGGTCGAGGCGATTGGCCAACCCCACGTGGGGGCTACGGACCGTCGAGGCGGTTTACCCGGTCTTTGATGACTGGGTGAATCGTGGCGAAGGACGTCTCACCTTTCGTCTGGTGCAGGTGCTGACCGGGCACGGATGCTTCGGGAAGTACCTGCGCCGGATAGGGGCTGAGCCGACGACGAGGTGTCACCATTGTGGACACGACCTGGACACGGCGGAGCATACGCTCGCTGTCTGCCCCGCGTGGGAGGTGCAGCGCCGTGTCCTGGTCGCAAAGATAGGACCTGACTTGTCGCTGCCTGGCGTCGTGGCGTCGATGCTTGGCAGCGATGAGTCATGGAAGGCTATGCTCGACTTCTGCGAGTGCACCATCTCGCAGAAGGAGGCGGCGGGGCGAGTGAGGGAAAGCTCTCCTCACTACGCAGAAACCCGCCGCCGCCGAGCAGGGGGTCGGGACCGGGGTCGTATCCGTGACCTGGCCCCCTAAGAGCTAGGGGTCCCACCCGTTTTGTGTGGGGAGAGACCCAGACGTGGGGTGGCGTGCTTGGCACGCTCACCCGCAATAGGAAGCCGGGTGATGGTAGACCGCGTTCCCCCGACCGCTCTGGGGGAAGGTGTAACGCGGCGCCATCAAAGCGGGCTCTCGGCCCGCTGAACGAAGGAACCGGTGGTCGTGTCGCTGGCGGCCACCGGTCCGGCGTCCGTGGGACGGTGGGATGGATGTAATGTGCTCTGCGTCAACCCTGTCCCGCCGTTTCAATAGCCCCGACTGGGCTCCGGCCCGGTCCGAGGTAGGGCGCCGGTTGTGAGCGGCAGGAGTTTTTAGTGGGTTCAACTCCCACATACCCCACCTGCCGCGCGGGTAGGGATCCGGCGATTTTCTCCTGTGGAAAAAAAAAAAAAAGAAAAAAGACAACAAACATGAGCTCGTTCACCCTATAATCACCCCTACGATGTCTGACGACGGTGTTAATAATTATGGCTTTTCCTACATACATATTAAAATGTATTTTTGTAAACACGTAATAAATTTTGGTACGATTAGAAAATATCAGTCTTTAAAAAAAGGTTGCAATAGAAATGACAAGCGTAAGAAGCCACCAAATCACTCTAGCATGCTATCCTGGTAGAACATGATGAATTCAAGAGCCACCGACCGGTGGTGTATAGCGGACCGACCCAGCAGGTTGGTTCTGGCCTAGCCCGATATACCAGCGACCACATCTTGGCGACCTGATTGGTCGTCGTGCCGAGACCGCTTCGCCGGCCGGGCGACTTTGAGTTCTGCAAGTCTAGTTGCAGTTTTAATCTGCGTATATGTTAGACACGCATACATTAGTAAAATTTCACTCAGATTGTAATCAAAGCTATATTTCATAAATTAAAATACCATATAAGAGGTCCCAAAGGTCAGAACGTCAAATCGACGCCCTTAGGAAAAACAAAGATTTACCTGCACATTAAACTTGAGATCAGCAGCAATATAATGTAACTCAGGCTGGATGTATTAGTCTTGATTATTATGAAATATTAGTTTCCAAGTTAACCAAAACAATGTTATTGTTGACGAAATAGCATCTTCTACTACTGTTTATTTTTTGTAATGGATCAATGGAAATCAATCAATTTAACACCTATTAAATTAGCTACTTTTTTGTAGCCTCATTGTCGCCATCAATTCCAGAACATAAAACAAAATTAATAAGGCGTTATCAACTAAAACAAAAATTTCTATAACCTCGAAACCTAGACTATTTAATTAACAAGTCATTAATCAAGTTTGTCGAACTTTGATAAAGCGAAAAAAGCAATTTAATTACTTTTTATCATTACTCATGTAGAGACATTTTATTTCAGTCATTAAGACTTCAAGTAAAGCTTAATTATTAATCGAAAAAAATTTGAATAGATTGAATTAAAATCTCAACTTAATTAAAATCTTGAAAAGCTGTGACTGTAAATAAATAACTGACCGAGCCGAACTGCATCACACTTTTCAATTGACTGAAGAACTTAGACCTGCATTATTAGTAACACTAACTAGTTTTAAACGAAATATGTACATTAAATTGTCATTGTACTAACAATGAATGAATGTTCCAATTATTAATGTTTTTTCAATTTAAAAATATATTATATAATTAAATATTATATTGAGGAAGAAATTACTGCTATTGTATTTAGAGCATATCAAGTAAAAATCTGTGTAATTTTTCTTATTCTGATTAATTTTGCCCGAGCTTAAAATAGCCCGCCATATTCGTTTGTAAAAAAAAAAACCATTATCTAGAACAATATTCATCTGAGACTTCAAACTCGCAAGTTTTCCCGTTAAAATATAATTTATGGGATTATTCTTTTAAGGAAGAGGGGTCTTTCCTACCAGATATGGTTCGTAAACTTTCTTGAATCTCAATAGGATTCGTTTAGTTTCCCCCTCGGGGTCGACGACCTGTTTATGTTTTGTCTAGTTGGGAAACGGGAGCTGATACGACGGTGTCTTATATCACCACGTGGGCCCCTCGTGATAAACGTACAATGTCCGGATTGGAAATAATCCAGAGACATTTATGTTTGTGAATGGTTATCAATGTAAATAGTGTTTCTTTTGGTTTTGACATTATTAAAATTACTTTAATGATTTAATTTGAAATTTACACTATGGATACTTTTTTTTCTTTTTTTCTTAGATGGGTGGACGAGCTCACAGCCCACCTGGTGTTAAGTGGCTACTGGAGCCCATAGACATCTACAACGTAAATGCGCCACCCACCTTGTGATATAAGTTCTAAGGTCTCAAGTATAGTTACAACGGCTGCCCCACCCTTCAAACCGAAACGCATTACTGCTTCACGGCAGAAATAGGCAGGGTGGTGGTACCCACCCGCGCGGACTCACAAGAGGTCCTACCACCAGTAAATGTAAAGTACCACCAGTCCGTGATCAAAAAAGATAAAGTTTATTATCCATTATTCGTCGATCGTGATTGATAATTATCCGTCGAAACTTGAACCTTGTGCTAACTAATGCCTAATAATTATCCATAGGTTTATTTATTTAATTTTGTCATCACTTGTTGTACGTGTTTCAATAAAAGTTTCGATTGTTTTTAGTTTTTTACAAATTTATAACGCTATTTAAGCTCGCGTCCCTATTCCTGTCTCCAAGTAGACAAATTAAAATAAATTAATTTCAATATTTTTGAACATACAAATTTCTTATATTCCACTGAGTCCCAAGATCAGTGAATGCTTTACTTTTTTATTGCTATGAAATCCAGATTTCCATTTATATTAGTCAATCACAATTTTGGTCTAAAACAACATCGACGTCTTGCCGGTCTATGGCGTAAAACGATTAATTTCCACTATTACCGAACAACGTTTGTTGTAAGAAATATTACAATAGCTTGGAATGACAATCCACGTACCATCGCTAATACTTATATTTTATGCAGGACCGATCCTCATGCGAGGCTTCTGCGCCTGGGCGACTTTTTTTTATTGCGTTTGTAGGCAGACGAGCATACGGCCCACATGATGGTAAGTGGTCACCGTTGCTCATGGACGTCATCAATGCCAGGGGCAGAGCCAAGCCGCTGCCTAAGCGACTTGCGGGGTGTGTGGCGCTTTACGGTCTACAGATTTTCAGAGCAGACCGCGGGTCCAAGGATGTTTAGGACCCTACCCACCAAACGACTCCCCTTGTACTCTCTCACCTGACGTCCGATCTCCACCCGGGCCTGCAGAATTACGAAACACTATGACGTCATCATGTTCTTCTTCAAATAAGGTTTAAAAGAGGCCTAAGCTGTGAGTCGTAGCTTAAAAAAGCATGCCACAGCAATTGCCGCGGAATGAGCGACAGTGAACATTTACTACGAGTTAATTACGCCTGACTATTTATATATTCTTGATTTTTTTTTAATATTTGATTGCAATATATATATATATATAATATTGCATATACTTAGTCTGGCCATAAATACTGTTACAATTAAAAATAAACAAAATATTACATTTGAATTTGGCATCTGTCATTTTTATATTATTGCTCATTGAGTTTTCTCATTTTGGCGCCAATACATTGTACAATATTTTGCGATATTAAAATGGAGTATGGTGATAAAGAGAACCGAATCGCTGTGATTGCATTACACAAAGTAGGTGTGGAGCCAAATGCAATTTTTAAAACTCTCCACACGCTTGGTATTAGTAAAATGTTTGTGTACCGGGCTATTAATAGGTGCAATGAGACCTCCTCTGTTTGTGACAGAAAAAGATCTGGCCGTCCACGTAATGTTCGTACGAAAAACAGTAAGGGAAAGAATTCGAAGAAACCCTGTCCGTATCCATTGTATTGCAATCAAAGGACATATAAAACTGGTGGGAAACTTGGTAAGTTTATGCGTGGTAGGGCGTATTCTAAGCTTGTATTGATAGTTACCGCTGTGGATTCCGGTTCGAAGTGTGAGAATACCGGCATATAATACCGACCTAATGTTTCAAATTCTCAGTTAAGTATTTAAGCCTAGGTGGGCCGTGACTACGTCCAACAATCTATACAAGATAAAATAAACTTACCAGTAATAAAATTATTGTGGTTTTTATTTAAGAACTACAATGCATCCACAATAAAAGCTACTAATTTATTATCGACTGAAGTCAAAAACAACGTTTTAAGGGTTAAGAAGAATATTTAAAGAAAATCTGAAGATATTGAAGAAATAATCGTTTAATAAATTTTACTTAAATCGGAACTATGCCAAATCATTAATTATCTACTAACAAACATATGTATATCCCTTAGGGATTTCTGAAACCCCGGCATGATCTTATTAATGCTCATTACAGCATCTAAAGTTTCACTTGAAAATATATAGTGCGTTAAGCAAAAGTATATTTGATTAATATATGACTGTAACAACTTCACGAGTCAATAAGTAAAAAATATATTATATAAAAAATATAATAAAAATATATATTTGAGTTCCTCAATACTTTTAGACATGATTTTTCAATTATCAGAATAAAAAATAAATCGGAATTCTGTGAATTACATAATTCAATTATTTCAAGATTATATTTAATGAAGCTGTCATTCTTGTCACAAGTAACAACAGCCCAATAAATATAACTGCGTACTCTGTATTTGCCGCCGTACCTCATAATGCTCATAATGTTTCCTAAATTGTTTCGCATGTACAATGTACTATCCAATTTTATAATGTATATCGTTTTGGAACATTCAAAGATTTGCGAGATTACTGCAAAATTTAATAGAAACAAAATTAAACTGTGAACAAATTTATCTAAGGTCAAGATCTTGTAAAGGTTCAGATAATAGCATTTAAAATTCACTAATAATAATTATAACAATTTTTAAGAAAAAACATTTTTGTAAAATTCTCCGAAATGGCTTAATTACTTTCATAATTTATCATTAATCATTAAAGCGATGAACATAAGCGAAACCTTTCGAAAGTTTTACAACATTTCTTGATAATTTTTGCAAAATCCTAAAGTATTCAGTTTCAATATTTTTGTCTAATTTACCAATAATATTGCCATTACTACATGTGTCCAGTAGTTTTATGCATAATATCTCATAAAATCTTATTAACGTTGACAGAACTAATACCTTCGTATATAAGAGTCGGAAACTTAACTTCCAAATGAAAATTGAATAAAATGGACAAGCTACGTATTTTATTTTGAACAATATTTATTTCAGTACTATCGAGCCAAGTATTACTCATAAAACCTGCTGTTGGTTTTGTAGGAAAATCTCACACGGTATACTTATTAAATATGCATACTTTTTTTCGTGCCTTATTTAGTGGATGTTTTAGATTTAACCAACGGAAAGTTTCTTTGTTCGGAATGCAGATAAACTGCTGCAATTACATTGAACCAAGTAACAACTTTTTCAAAGTAATTTATATTTAAATGGAACAAAAATGTATTATACGAAATGTCGAGTTACGCTTCATAGCAACTGTCTACAGTATTCACAAATAAAATGCATAATAGATATTACGAATGCAACTTCAAAAACCATAACTAGATTAAAATTACAAAAAAAAAACCAGTACTTTACCTTGTGGAGTTAGCACAAATACAATCACGTGAACAATAAAAACTAAATTGCACATCATTTTAATTATCTGAAACTCCTTGTTGCACACTAAACACAATTCAACACTGCAATTTTGAACACACAAGTAACTTAAACAAATCTACATGTCGTAGCTCCGTAGCGACATAATTTCGTAGCTCGCTGATCGTCGCGTCGTAGCACCGGCTCTGACGTGCGTTTGGTAGCCGTCTACGAGCAGACTGACGCTACCTAGAGTTAGATGAACGAGGTTACTCATTTGTTTGTTCTTTTCAGAGCGGATCTACACGGCGTATCCATAGATACAGAGCCCCTTTTCAGACGTAGAACAGGGTTAAACGTCTCATATTCAAAGCCATTTGAATGTACCAGTGATGTTGCGCCTTCTTTTCTCAGGAGCGCGTAGTATAACAGCTCATTTTAACGGCTAGCACGGAAACCTGTTACAAGGTTAATTTATTTTTAATTTTGAGACTTCAATTACGTACATTATTTATATACATATAAATCATAGTATTTCGTATATTTTACTGTTAAAAAAAATTATAAAAAAATTTACGTTACGATTTTCAAACTTAGCGGCATTTCTGTACAAATTTACTTCAACATTACATATAACATTTTTAAACATTTTTGTGATTATTTTTTATTGTCTTTCAAGGCAGATGTGTGTATATAGCCTGCCTCATAGTGTGGTCACCATCTTTTGTGGACCTCAGAGCTTAGCGACTCCTTATCATTGAAGAGTCCTCTGAAGCCTCGTTTGGAAAGAGTAATGTGGATTCCGATACCACTCCAATTAATGTTGTATGCAATTCCTAAATAATCTGAATAAGTAACAGAAAATTAGACACACCTAAATATATTGCCTTAGTAATGGATGCAAAAAATTCTCACTAGTATAAAACCGAAAACTCAACATTTAAACTAAAACTTTGAATATGTTCGATAGAAAATTGGCGAGCGAAAATAAATTCCAAATGTTCAAACTGGAAGCAGCTATCCAATTTAATGCGGTTTTAATCAGCTTTGTTGATTCTCTTTATTAATGATACGCGGTATGGTCTAAGTATAGTAAGTGGTCAAGGTTGTAATAATTTATTTTATTTATTTATTTATTTGGGAAACAAACAGTACAATACAAACATATATTTTAAAAAAATAGTTAAAACAATAACCAAATATGTTTCCACAATCAAAATCACATATATGTAAAAAGTGAACAAAGAGGCGAAATTTAGAAATTTAAGCTACAAAAAACAAAAGCAACACAGTACCCACATATTACTTTGTACATCAACTTAAACTATAAGACTATAATAATCATCGGACTACACAAATGACATACTAATCGTGGATTTGAAAACCAGTGTTTACGTCCAAGTTGTTTTTATTACATTTCTAAGCTGACGAGCTTCCGACACACCCGATTGCGAGTAGGTAGCGTCGCTCATGGCCGTCAGCAATGTCAGAGGCAGAGATAAGCTGATTACCACTGACTACTCTACGCAAATCTCTTTTGAAGAACGACATGTCACCGCGCCAGGGAAATACTCATGATAAAAGTTTATTCCAAAGCCGGATGGCAAGTAGCAAAAAAGATCTCTGGAAACGCACTGTGGATGATGTGTTCTAGGTAGTATGGATGAAACCTGGTCCAGAGTTGGTCGAAATTGCAACTTAAAAAAATCTCTGAATCCGCTCATAAAATAAATTCTAATAGCCACCATTAAACCTACTATTTGATGAGTAAGCTATCATAACTACAAGTTATAGCGCCTATAATCTTCTTCTGAGTCGGTCACTTCATTGCTGAAGGTCGTGTCTAGTTTGAAATGTTGACCAGTCGATGCACTATGCTTTCTCGCGTCTTCCTGTCCTCAGCGGTCTTTATAACCTCGGTTATTGGCAAGCCGGTGAGCGTCTTTACTAGATCAGACCAGCGGGTAGGTGAGCGTCCGCGTGATCTTCTCCCGTCAACCTGACCAACTACCATCAGCTTCTCTAAGTTATCAAACTCTCTACAAGCGATGTGTCCATGAAATTCCCAACATCTGCCTCCAATACCACATTTCAAAAGCGTCGACCTTTGCCCTGTCACTTCGTCTTATCCTCCAGGATTCGGCGCAATAAAGGAATTGAGAAAACCAATGTACGTACCAGCCTCATTTTGATTTTGCGGGATATATTGCGGTCTTTCCTATAATACTGTAATATAATAAATGTGGCAACGACCTATTATAATACTAAGAAATACCACTATATATTTTCCGGGGAGAGCTCATGTATGAGTGAGACTCGCCTTTTGTATATACCGTTTGAATGGTTCCTTTTTGTGAAATGTTTTCTTTTGTGTACAATAAACAATAAAATTTAATTAGCGAGATGTCATACCCATGATGTATAAACACAAACAAAGATAGTTAATTCGTCGCGTTAATCTGTGGTTGCAAAAAGGTAATCTGGTCTAGAGCGTAGTTTTAAGTATCTCTGAGCCACGATGAGAATAAAGCCATTCGTCTGGAGATATGGAATACTAGTGTCAAATTTATTCTCAATCGGCTATCCTTTGTACTTAAGGGCATGACTTGATAGAAATTGACCGTAGCCGACCGCGACGTGGCAACGCAAAGCCGCTGTCGCCCGAAAGATTTCTTGTCGTATCCCCCGGAATTTACTCTCAGTGCGTTTAGGACCCTCAAGCACTGATTACAGTCCTCGACCCATAGACATCCCACTGACTTTCTCGCCGGATCTTCTCGATGGGTCGCGATTCCGATGCGGTGGTAGATTCTGCGAAGCACTGCTCTCACTAGAACTAGTGTTAGCAAATTATCTCAAGTTGAGCCCGTGAGCTCACCTACACGACAAGGAGAAGCTGAAATAGCTTCTTAAGGCTATCAGCGAAAAGGTAGGCGAAAAAATATAGAAATGGACAGGATGATGGTGGATTACAGAATCAGTACTGAATTTTTAAAATTATTCGGCTTATTCCTTCTCCCTAAAAATTATTGGTGAATCCTTAAAGGTGAAGCTTTAAAATTTGAAAGTGGCGTTTTAACAACGTGACGCATATTTTTTTCAAATTTAATTTTAAGACAGAAGCCCGTTTTTAATTAAGTTTTTCATGTTTATTGTTATTTTTCTTATTATTTGCACATATGCTATAGATCCGGAATATTGTTCTGCTAGCATTTCAAACATAATCAATTTGAGCTTATTATTGCTACACAGATCATTTTATGAAAATAGATCCATAAAAATAGAAGTGCTATTCTTAGACACTCTCAGAAATCTTTCAATACCAACGTGTTAATTAATCAACCCTTTTGAGTACATACAGAACCCCATTACTGCATGGTCGACAGGAAATTATATCTTCGAAGATCGTTAGTCACGTACGAACCCTTTTCGCTATTCAATACAATATAGATATAATCGAATTTAATACTTTCATAATCGAATATTTCAGAGAAAGATTTCCGGCTCTCGGCTTTAGAATGAAATTGAAATGTTGAAGCGCAGTGGCAATTAATTACTAGTGATTGAAATTTAGGAAAATTTAATTTAGGAATTTAGAAATAGGAAAGTCCTCGAATGGAGGCCACGGATGGGTACAAGGAGCGTGGGGTGTCCTCCAACCAGGTGGACTGACGACTTAGTGCGCACGGCGGGAAGTCGTTGGATGCGGAAGGGGGAGGACCGCATTATGTGGAAGGCATTGGGGAAGGCCTATGTCCAGCAGTGGGCAGATAAAGGCTGATGATGATGATGATTGAAATTTGTAATTCTGTGTATGCTATACTAATGTTCAGTTTTAAAACAAGTTTTGAATTTATACGGAACTAGCTTTTGCCCGCGACTTCGTCCGCGTGGAATAGTTACTTTGGCATAACGATAAATTGTACCCGCCTGCCTCATCATTTACGTAGAAAGTGAAAATATTTTTAAATTGTAGAATGTTAAGGAGATATTTAAGGTACCAAAGTCACGCTTTTTAACCGACTTTAGAAAAGAAGTTATCAATTCGACCATAAATTTTTATCTATGTATGTTCACCGATTTCTCGAGAATGCTTGAACCGATTCTGATAATTCTTTTTTCTTTTTTTTGTTCGAAAGAGTAGACTTCCCGAATGGTCCTGTAATCATCAAGATCTGATGATGGGATCCTGGAGAAATCCAGAAAAATGTTTAATTGTCAAAGCCTTTCTTGAAGTGATTTGGGTATTTTAATGTTCTAATGAATAACAATACATATTTATTTGGATAGGGATTAATATCATCTTTATAAAAACACCTTCACAAATAATGCTTTATTTTAGAACAAATTTGGTTAGCATACAAAACGTTATAGAGAGCCAACCTTAACATACAGACATATGCTGCCGCGGACTTTTTTTTAGATCTTTTAAAGGGGAACAATTTTGTCATACACTATTTTAGCGAAACTTTAACCATTTCCGCAGCGCACACAGTGGAAGCTCTAAAAAGGGAAAAAAACCTTGATTTTAAAACATTCTTTATTGGTGCTCCGCTTGTATCGGTCTTAGCGTGATGTTATATAGCCTTTCTCAATAAATGAGCTATCTAACACTGAAATAATTTTTCAATTCGCTCAGTAGTTCCTAAGATTAGCGCGTTCAAACAAACAAACAAACAAACTCTTCAGCTTTATAATCTTACGTATAGACTTATATTAAAAAGCTGAATAGTTTGTTTGTTTGTTGCAGGATATTAGAATAGACTAATATTATAAAGCTGAAGAGTTTGTTTGTTAATTAATCTTATACCTTTAAACGAGCAATTCTTGTAATTGCCTTGCAATCTGATTCTAGGAAACGGCTCCAACGATTTTCATAAAACTTAGTATACAAGGGATTTAGTTGGCGATAAATCGATCTAGCTACTATTTATTTTCAGAAAATGTTATTTTATTCGTATTTTCAGTAATCAACTCTTCCCGACATCTATTGGCGAATAATAATACTATTTTTCTTCATTGAGGGCAACTAACCGCTTTAAAGACACAACAAGATGGCGCTATCAAAAAAAAACCGAAAAAAGCTCGGTCATCCTCTATAATAATTTAAAGGAGAATGATAGTTTGAAGCTTAGATTATATGTATGATAAGACGCGCAATGTACTAGAAGTCATCTGATTTAATTCTCGAACTATTACCATCCTGCCTCTTTCTACACTTCAGTTTTAGGCTCGAGGTAAGTTTATTGCATTAATTTAGGAGATTTCCCACTCTAATTTTAATTTGGTCGGGCCACCGCATTGGTGACCGCACACCCTTGCTCATGTCCAAATGCAACAATGACCATCGGGTCAGCTGCACGATCTTCTACCTTAGAAGACAGTAATATGTATGGATTAAGATCTAAAATGCAATCTTGATTCTTTAATAATAATAATATTTTTGTATTTCAGAATTAAATTCCATATAAAGTGTTAGTAATACAAAATTTTTCTTAAAAAACGCAGTTCATTTTATTTATTTTACATTGACCATGGCTGGTCTTGAGCCAACATGGACTTCATTCCAGTGCCTCAATATAGGGCAGCAATAGCGACTCCCTATCGCGGCCAGGAGACTGTTCGAGCTGTCCTGGAGCCGGGGCCACGCGGAGGCCTCGTGCTTACGAAAGATCGCGTAAAAGCCATCTATGTGAGCCTCCGCGGACATCGTCGACGCGCTACAGTACCGAGACAGCCTCATCAGTGCCCTGAAGCCGTTGTTTAATGATTGCGTCCGCATACTCATTCCATTTTATGTTAAAACTATTTCCTGTTACCCGAACACCGCTGACAATGCTTCACGATTGTATACCTCGATTACGTTTTACAACTGAACGTCTTAAAGGTCCTTCAGCAAAACCGAACATCTCCACAAATGCCCTCCGTTTAGAGGCGCGATAAACGAGCCAATTCACAAGCGACCTTTTCTTGTAGCCAGTAAAATACTAGCCTGATAAATGTACGTGTTTTATACAAAATTATTATGACTAGGCTTTTAGTTTTTAAAATATTTTAATATTATGATTAAAGAATTAATAGTGTATTTCACAACTTTGAAAACAATCCTTCGGAAGAAGCCCTTCGCGATATAGTAGCGTAATCTTGTTTATTAAATTTAATCAAAGCAATTCTAAATGTTTTAAAATTACTTTGTTCATAGTAATTACTGGTGGTAGGAGAACTTGTATGTCTGCACAGGTAGGTACTACAACGCTGCCTATTTTCTGCCGTGAGGCAGTAATGCGTTTCGGCTTGAAGGGTGGGGCAGCCACTGTTAAAATGCGAGACCTTACATCTCATATCTCGAGATGCGTGGAGGCATTTACGTTGTAGATGTATATGGGCTCCAGTAACCACTTAACACCAGTTGGGCTGTGAGCTCGTCTACCCATCTAAGTGATAAAAAAAACAAATGTTCAATCAATATTAAAAATCAATTATCTACCAAAGCATTTTCTCTTTTCATTTAATTATACCTTGAGATTTACCATATTCGATTTTCTAATTATCAAAGTAAAATGTTATTTGCTTATTACTTCCAGAAAGACTTGTTCGCTGTAAGACAACACACACAATGCCCTCGGACAAAGATTTTACACTAATTGAAGGAAACCGGTACTCTAGAATCATTTCATTAAGGTGTATAAACCTTTTGAAATGTTTGAATTAGTAATGCGCCCGAGTTTGCACTGCCCGTTATCAACTCTGCCACCGAACCTTTATTCGTCTAATTTTTTTGTAAAAATAATCTTCATTCTAAGATATTCTTCATTCTAAGCAACTAATATTTAAATATTATCTCTAATCAGAAACGCTAAATTTTAGAATGGGTTTGAATTTATTCCATCATAAATTTGGATAAACTAAAATCTTAACGCAATCAATGCCCCTTTAACTGTACCTATATATTTTCATTTATCAGTTTCATTTATTATTAATTTTATTGATAATCGTGAGCACACTGACGCACGTACAACCATCCTGTCGACTTTTAAGGTGAAGCAATCTTCTGTTTGTACTTTGCTATAGACATAATGTAAATTAGGGCCTCTGTTACGTCTCAAAGTAGACAACCTCATTTATCTCATCAAGCCTCCGAATTAATACATTTCAAGTTACATAAAAATTCCGCTATGACTAGGATCAACGAATCATTGAAACAAATTGAGGTCTACCAGTTGTATGTGGACAATACTACGCAAACAGTCTTCCTTGTAGTGCGAACAACCAACTGTACAAAGCTCCAACTTGATCGCATAAGAGACCCGTGCACGCTTAAGAGACAAACCCCTAAGACACCCCACAAAATGTTGCTAAATAGATTCATATATTTCGGATGTGATCACCCTTAGTCACACAAGCAAGCAGTGAGCTCACTTGAAACTCAGCCAACAATAAAAATTCGTACCTATACATAAAGATGAATCACTGATAAAGCGGTTTGTATTCCAATGGAAATCTACGACCAATATTGCCGAATAAAAAAATTATTATAATATTACACGATTCCATCACCAGGCTCGATTATAATAATATCTTTATTTACTATCTTTACTTATCTTATCTAATCTTACTTACTTAATATATTTTCTTAAGAAGAACAGAGTCGTGTATTATAACAATTTAGGCCCCAATCGACATTAATTAAACATTTCGTGAGGTATCCTCTTGGACTGGGTGTGATCCTAACCAAAATAGTACAAAAGTTAGGAGAAATAAAGGAGAATGTAAGCGTCTATTCGTCCTAATCCCGCGCTACAAAGGTCAAGAGCTCTCGACTCCTGGCTTCAGAGAACTGTAGTTAACGACCTAATATCCTAAAAGAACGTAGGATAATGACCGTTTCAATATTATAATGTACTCTCATATCTGGAAATTTCTTTGTATTATCATAAATACTCGCCCATTTTGTGCCTTAACGACTTTCCTGATAATTGGCGTCATTAATCCAAACGAAAATTTCAGCATAATTTTACGTACTCTGATCCTTAATACAATGAGAATCAAGTAACGTACAAATTTTGTTTGGATATTCAAAACTTTGACTTTTGTGTTTGCGTGATTTTGGTGATAAAACATCTCCACTACCGGTAGTTAACTGCAAGTTTGAATTACTTCATTACATTTACAATTTATCTTTATACATCTTATATGAAACATTCATGGAAACGGTAGGTAGATTGCTTAAATTGAGTAGGTATTTGCATTAAATTTTAACCAACCAAAAAAAATCTAATCGCTCTTGTTTTATAAGGTCTAAACTAAAGCGCTATAATAATATCCTTTTATAAAACACACAGTAATTTAATTCGAGTTCGAAAAAAACTCTCACACAAAAAGTATTAGGCCGCGTACGCTCAAATAATTCTACAATTCGACTACTTGCTAAAACAACATTTGCTCAACAGACAAAGAACAAAAAAGGCTTATCCTATTCTCTCTAACCCGCTTTTTGAACACGTTAAATTCACATTTCGTAACGTACAATAACCGTCGAAAGCTTGACATTTCATAAATAATACACATATCACCAGAAACGGCGCACCGCACATGTCATTCTTTAAATACCGCCATTTAACTTCAGCCCTTGTTGATTCAGCGAGGGTCGGTAACAAATTATACCTATTGTTTATGCCCAACGTGCAGGGCTGCCTCCTCGGCTCACAATCTAAATTAATAATTGATTTTCAAGACTATAGGCCAAAAGTGAAGGTTTAATTAAAAGGAAGATCCGTTTTGTTACAAGAAATTCTATTGTATTCGACGTCAGCGTAAGCCCTGAAGCCTTAAATAGGTTTGCCGTTTATATTGGTATGAAATAGTTTATTGAAGATATAATTTTTGAGTTAGTAAATAATTATCATTGACATTAATAATGTTCGGGACACAGTAAGCTCCTCCCAGTGCCTCCCGCTTATGACTCTTAACACCTCGTTTGAAGACGAATATGTTTTAGCGCTCGTGGAACTTCGAAGTTCATTTCAGAGTTAGGTGCATTTCATGCTTAATTCTATAAATAGGGAATCCCATCTGTACTAAAAAAATATTTAAAGATGTATCTTATTTGTTCATATGTAGTATATATTTCATAACTTATTATATGTGTGTTATTCATTAGTAGGCCATTTTAATCGTAATAAAATTTAAAAAAACTTAAATAGGTATGCCACAGGGACACAGTACCTTTTGGACTATCGGCAATTCTTTTTCATCTGACTGCTTTCTGGAAGAAATTATATACTATAGTAAACGTAAATTATCTAAACACTTTCTTTTAAATAACATATCACAAAACACACTTTGTTTACGCATAAATGCAATTACGCCTTCGTCCATTATATAAAACAGTGCGTGGGCATCATATTGTTCTAAAACAATACAGTTTTAATGGATACTATAGACACAAAGGATCTAATCTGTACGTATCTTATATCCAATTAATATTTAGAACGAACCTTATGTGATTTTTCTTCGAAATTGACTTCGAATCGTGAATTTTACTAGCCTCCGTGGCCTTATAGCGGTTCAGTGACGTCATTTGTTAGTATAACGCGAGTCGTAGTCGAGTTTGGTTCTGGATGTTTTCTGAATAATTCTTTACTTCATTTACGTTCGCGAATCATTTCCATTGTTAATGAAAGCACCGAAACCAAAGAGTAAAAAAATTTTTTTTTTAATAGGCTGCTTGCGAAACGGGAAATTATTTACTTTACTATGAGTTCGTAGGCACAGCAATAGGTCAACGATTTGACTGCTTCCAATATGTATGAGCAATTCCCGTCACTTGAACAGTGTGCTCTGATAGTTGACACCAATAAAAACTCTATATTTTGTGATAAAATAAAGGTAACGGGGAGTAGCTCCTAGCCCGACAGCTTAGTATAGCGTTCTACATACTTCATGCTTTCCAGTCTGAATTGTAGTACAACTGTTTTTACAGAAGTATAATGAGTTTCACCTTCGCGTCAATACTCACTTAACCAACTTTTTTATAGCTTAGATGAATGTACGAGCTCATGGCCCACGTGGTGTCTAGTGGTTACCGGAGCCGATAGACACCTACAACGTAAATGCCACCACCCACCTTGAGATATAAGTTCTAAGGTCTTAGTATTGTTACAACGGCTGCCCCACCCTTCAAACCGAAACGCATTACTGCTTCACTTTAAATAAAGTAGAGGACCATAATTCGTCGCATCTATTATTTATTGGTTATCGAATTGATTTAAAATGAAAGTTTTCCTGTCCGTTTGCTTTTTTTTTTATTGCCGTATAGGCAGACGAGCATACGGCCCACCTGATGGTGAGTGGTTACCGTTGCTCATGGACGTCAGCAATGCCAGACGCAGAGCCAAGCCGCTGCCTAAAAACAAAACAAACAAAAGTTCATGTTCCTTCATCATTCATCCGATGATACATTTAAATAGGCTTTTTAGCATTTCAACGAAGGCTTCTTGCATAGTCTGGCTGGCCGTCATAAATTCTGTATGTATTCGGTTTGTGGAAGACTAACAGACAAATATCGATTTGTTTGGGACCAAACTTCTACTAGAATTTATTGCATTAGATAGACGGACCAGCTCATATCTAGTGTTGAATTGCTACTTGAGTCTACAGAAATTATAACAATAAACTTGAGTTAGAAATCTGAATTGTACTGTATATGTAACGGCTCGTCCAAACAGGAGCGCATGAAGGTTACGCGGTGGAAATAGGCAGAAAGATGGTGACTACCCGTGCGGACTCCTATTACGGGCGGCCACCAAATTCCGTATAAATTTTGCAGCTTATCTGCAAACATATTATATTAAAATTTGTCCTCGCGCAATTTGAACACCAGCATAGTCGCATTGCTTGATACAAGTTCAAAGAACGTCTGGTCCTATGATATTTTAACGGTTAATCGAGAGAAAAAAACGAAAGAAACCTTTTATTTAACACTATTCTATTAATATTTTATTATTTTGCTATATCTCTACCGTGAAAAAAAGAACCATTCACAAAGATAATTGTATTCAATAAAGTGCTTCGTTATTTAATTTATTTTAAATTTGAAGAAAGAAGAAAAAGAACAGTGTATACGTCTTTCATCGGAGTTTGCTTTCAATTTTTCTTCTGTAACAATTTATTTCGGCCAAGTCAGCTAAACAGAGGTTGTAACAGAATATAAATTGTAAATTTTTGGGCTTCGATAACTTATTGATCAATTCGTCCGTAGAGAATTTCAATTTCGTTTCGTATTCTGCAACACTATTGTTGCGTGACCCTAGTAAAACACACGGTCTCGGCACTGGGCTCGATATTTAAATTAATAAATTATGTTTTACAACTAAATTCTTTCGGAGTCGTCGTAGCCTAGAAAATAAGACGCTCGATGTACTGGTATCAAGCGAAGCGTCTATACCGACGTTCGAGCCTCACTTTTTTTTCCTACCTATGCTGATAGCCTTGAGAGGTTATTTCAGCTTCACCCTAACATTTGTAGGTGAGCTCACGGGGCTCAAACCGGAGAGTTGCTAACACTGACCCTAGCAAGAGCAGTGCTTCGCAGAATCTACCACCGAATCGGAAACGCGACCCACTGAGAAGATCCGGCGAGAAACTCAGTGGGCTGTGTCTATGGGTTAATTCGCTCGTCGAACCCGTCGCTTGCGACGAAGGGTGAAGGGGAAGAACGGTGACCGATGCTTGTGGTGTCTAAGAGCACCGTTAATGGATCACGAACCACACAGGCGGGTAAATTTGCTAAGAAAATGCTGACCTAACACGTGCTCAATAACGATTTCCACAATGAAGAAATAACATCGTATAATAAAAATCAAACCGCACAAATTATGAATTTGCATAAGGCATACGTAACGCATACGGTTTGTAAGTCGCCTCTGTAAGTTCCCACATGTTGGCACCATTCTACATATTCCTACTGCGAAACAGTCACGTGCTCCGATTTGAAACGTGCGACAGCCATTATATAATTGAAACTACGACCTCATCTCTTAAGATTAGGGACAACATTCACTTTATGACGTTTAGTGGCTTCGGTAACCACTTAACAGCGGGTGAGCCATAGCCCGTCCATTTTCGAGAGCTAAAATGACGGTACTGTAGTTATATTTGAAAAATAGTTTCGCAATTTAATCTACAGTTCATCTATCTATACCTATAAAGATATCGAATTTCGGTGTCAACATTTGAATATCGCGGTAAATATCTATATATTTGTGGCATCATCCTGCCACGGCTACCTGAGTGCGGACCTGCGCGCAAAAATCAGGTGATGCGTGCGCGCGCCAATCAGGAGCCAACGCGCGGCCGCGTTATCGCAGGTGACGCCGGGCTGCTGCGCCGGCAGTCCGCCACAAAGCCTCGTACTGATCGCGCGTTTCTCTCTCATTATTGTAATTTCATATATTTGTTAGTCGTTTGTTTTGTGTCTCGTTAATTTGTTAATAATCTGTAGTGTATCGTGTTGTCGTAATATATATCTATTTCTCGTATTGTTTCGTTTAATTTACCGACATCGTTTGCTTGTGGCCGGACGCCGTTCGGGTTCGATTCCTGGACGTATCGACAGTTAGTGGGTTGATACCCGAATATAACCCGCTACATTGGTGACCCCGACGTGATCGTGGATCGACGTGCATCATGGCTTCCAAAAAAGATAAGAGCAGCGCGTCGACTAGCGAAGATACCGGCGGTAGCGGAGAAAACACAGGGCCGAACTCAGAGGTGAGCCGAGTGTCTGTACGAGTGCCGCCCTTCTGGCCTGAAGAACCGGAGGTGTGGTTTGCGCAAGTCGAAGGCCAATTTGCCCTCGCTGGCATAAATAGCGACAGCACCATGTACCACACGGTGTCATCACAGCTCAACCAGGAGTACGCTAGGGTGATGAAAGACATCCTAACTGCACCACCGCTTATGGATAAATACAAAACGTTTAAAGAGCAGCTAATCCGTCGGATAACCGTATCCAGAGAGAAAAAAACGCTACAGTTGCTGCAACACGAGGAGCTGGGAGATAGAAAGCCGAGCCAATTCCTACAACATCTACAGTACTTGGCCGGACCGGACATTCCGAGCGACTTTCTACGGACGGTGTGGACCAGTCGGTTACCTGTAAACATACAGACTGTTGTAGCATCACAACCAAAGCTGGACCTCGAAGGCGCAGCCGAGCTGGCCGACCGCATCGTGGACATAGTGCAGCCGTCAACACCAGTAATAGCCAGTGCCGGATCGAGGACTACTTCGACAAGTACACCCAGTTCTACATTAGAGCTACGCATAGAAGCGCTGTCGAGGCAAGTAGAAGCACTTGTAAATATACAGAGCCGCCGTGGCAGACAGTGTGGAAGACGCGACACCCGTTCCAGGTCAAACTCGCGCCACATACGCTCCAGGTCCAGAACTCAAACACGGCAACGACCAGACGACCATCCACACTGCTGGTACCACTTTGAGTTTGGAGATAAGGCAAAGAAGTGTAGACAGCCGTGCAGCTACGCCTCGGAAAACTCCAAGGGAAACCGCTAGTGGCCTCAACCGGTTGTCCCGCGCCATCAGGCCGAATCTTCGTCGTAGAGCGAAAAAGTAAGGTGCAGTACCTGGTCGATACAGGGTCGGACTTATGCGTTTACCCACGTACAGCAATACGAATTCCTGTACAAGCCAAAACAAAATACGAATTATACGCAGCGAATGGCACAACAATTGCTACTTACGGGCACGTTAACTTACACTTGGACCTAGGCCTTCGAAGAGACTTCCGATGGCGTTTCGTCATAGCTGATGTATCAAAGCCGATTATTGGCGTAGACTTTCTCAGCTTTTACAACCTGCTCGTCGATTGCAGAAACAAAAGGCTACTCGACGGACTCACATCACTTTTTGTCACAGCACCACACCGGGGACGGATCGACGAACTACAATCCGTTCGCACAGTACTGAGCCATGAAGGTACGAAATACCACGACCTATTACGCCAGTATCCAGATATTACTCGTCCAGCTGGTAAACACGTTGATCCCAAGCATACCACGGTGCATCATATAAGAATAACCCCGGGTCCGCCAGTAACCAGCCGCCCGCGACGTCTTGACCCAGAGAGACTCCAAATTGCTAAAAAGGAATTCGAAGAAATGCTACAGAACGGCACCGCTCGAAGATCCGAAAGTTCGTGGTCCTCTCCTCTTCACCTCGCACGTAAGAAGGACGACGGCTGGCGACCGTGCGGCGACTACAGGGCACTCAACGCTCGCACTATACCAGACAAATACCCTGTTAGAAATATTCAGGACTTCACATACCAGCTGGCAGGTAAGACGATATTCAGTACTGTGGACTTAATAAAGGCTTATAATCAGATACCAGTTCATCCTAACGACATCAAGAAGACGGCAATAACAACACCATTCGGCATGTTCGAATTTCCGTTCATGACGTTCGGACTTCGGAATGCCGCGCAGACATTCCAACGTTTCATGGATGAGGTACTCAGAGGCTTAGACTTCGCCTTTGTCTTCTTAGATGACATTTTGGTATATTCGTCATCCGAAGAAGAGCATCGCCAACATTTAAAAAAACTATTCCAGCGTCTTCAAGAGTACGGTGTTCTAATCAACGTTGCTAAATGCCACTTCGGCAAACCAGAAGTCACATTTTTGGGATTCCACGTATCTTCTGCCGGAATACGCCCGCTCGAATCGAAGGTGCAAGCCATTTTAGATTTCCCCTTCCCTGCAACGATTAAAGAGCTTCGACGCTTTTTAGGTATGATCAATTTTTACAGAAAATTTCTACCAAAAGCCGCAGAAATTCAGGCACCACTTAACGCGCTGCTATGTGGAGAAAAGTGCAGAGGGAAACAGCCGATTGAAGCGACCCCAGCGCTACAGCAAGCTTTCGAGAACTGTAAACATTGCTTATGTCAATCCACTCTTTTAGTACACCCGGACGTGAACGCTGAACTAACCATCCAGACTGATGGTACATATTAATACGTGAATCAAAAACTTTGTATCCCTTTTTACGAAAATTGTGCGGACGGAGGAGTATGAAATTTTCCACACCTATAGAGAATATAGAGAAGAAGTGCACAATGCTAATATTTTTTTAAATAATGCATAAAAGACATTAAATCAATAAAGAAAACATTACACACACTACCATGTATTTGACACACACACGCATGCATACTATTTATTTATTGTCAAACTTTTGTTCTTGACGTATGTGGTCAAACTGAGAATAGATTAAATACTGTTTGTCTTTATTAATATTTTTCTATAGTGTAGTCTTGGCGTTGAAAATACAATCATAATAGTGTACATACTTACAATTCCAATTAATTATAGTCGAATTTCGACAACTGCGGGACCTCTAGTATTTAAAAATTTTCGAAAATATTAATTAACGTTTCTTTACGCACAGAAAGTGGGTGTTGGATAAGACGAAATTTCAATAAGTCGCTGTAAGATTCAAACGTAGATACGACTCATTTTCTTGTCAGAGTCAACCCTAGGCTTTAACAAAAGCGCGTGCATCACAAATCCTTGATATCTGCGGTGTGCATTATACAAATTATCTCGTTCGCTTGTGTAGCTAAAAGAGCAACGTATATGCGAAATGTGCTTCACTAATTTCTACATGCTCGTCTGATGTGCGGAATAAACAAAAATGATCCGTGCCCTATGATGTACGGGAAAATATAAATATATGTGTGTGACGTCATTCTGTTCGAACTGTTCATAGGAAGTCTGTTTACTATTCGCCCAGTGGTTGAAATAAGGTATGACTACAAGCAATTAAGCCTCAAGATGTTGATATTTTTTTTCCTTTTCTTTTGTTTTATTTTTAGTTGCGTATTTCTTGTTAAATGTGAAAAACTGTTTCGTCTGTCGTTTTTTGTTTACGAAGGAAAAGAAAAAATAAATACTGTTGATAAATCTAGTATAGAAAGACACTTAATTATTGTTTTCTTCACCGTAAAGTAAATATTCCAAGGGTATTTCAATAATGCCCATTTGTAGAGGCAAAGATTAATAAAATAAAATATCCCAAGTTCAGATGATTTTACATACAGCTCTCTGTAATTAAATTACCATATTAAGATAAATCAACTGAAATTCCAAAAACCCAAAACCGAACAAAACCTATCAAAAGGCGAATCTAAATTAAAATAATACGTAATTTCTGAAGGTAGGACGAAATTTAAGTCCGCACGGGTACATAGTATGGGTATGTGAGGAATGTAGATCTTCACGACGCCTAAATCTAGTACCGGTACCTAAATATATTAAGAAAGCGTCAGAAAGCTACTTAAACAAAGCGGCGCGACACGAAAACCCTCTTATCGTGGCCGCCGCTATTTACTTATCCGACCACGACGGGGCAACGCCCACGTCGCCCGAAACAAGTCTTGTCGGATCCCTCGGATTCACTCTCAGTGCTTTTAACAACCTCAAGCACCGCTCACCGTCTTCGTCGAACTCGTCGACACCACTGCTCTTGTTAGGGCTAATGTTAGAAAATTCTCTCAGGTTGAGCCCGTGAGCTCATCTACTCGTCCAAGCGTAGCTAGAATAGGTAGGGAAAAAAGGCCCCGTCTATTGTGCCGAGGGTTCGATTCCCGCATCGGACAAACATTGTATGATGAACAGGTTTGTTTAATCTTTACCTGGGTGTTTATTTATTTAAAACATTTAAAAGTATGTTTAACAGTCTTTTTTTTATTTTTTTTTATTGCCTTTGTAGGCAGACGGGCATATGGCCCACCTGATGGTGAGTGGTTACCGTCGCCCATGGACTTCAGCAATGCCAGAGGCAGAGCCAAGCCGCTGCCTACCGCTTAATACTCTCCACAAGCCTCGTTTGAAGAAGGACATGTCATAGCGCTCGGGAAACATCGTGGAGGGGAGCTCATTCCATAGCCGGATGGTACGTGGCAAAAAAGATCTCTGGAAACGCACTGTGGATGACCGCAGTGGCTCCAGGTAGTATGGATGAACTCTACTCAGGTGGCGGGCGGTGGGATGGTAAAAACGAGATGCCGGTATCATCTCGAACAATTCTTCAGAGCACTCCCCATGGAACATACGGTACAAAATACAGAGAGAACCGAAGTCCCTCCGCACACCCAAGGGTTCCAAACGATCCGAGTCTCTGGTACCCATAACACAGGGAATCCTAAATTGGGGCCGGTTGACCGTGCGTCATTTGTTCCCAAGTTCCCAGTATAAAATCATGGACGGCCGAAATAAAAACCGAAAAATAAACCGTAAAAGTAATTTTAATTGTGCCTATAACATTCATTTTATATTAGATGAAGATGAACAAATTAATAAAACATTTCAGAATTAGAAACGTGCCTCGTATATATTTTCATACAATAAGAGCTTTATAAAGTTATTAGTTCATAAATAGAAACGTGAGCGAGGAGCAAAACATGTTCTGCAATAAGAATTGTTTGAAACATCTCGTTGAGCTCATAATGGTTTTTATTTACGGAGAATTTTGATTTTATTTCGTTATAGTTATTACATACAACGAGACGTGCTGACGTTTCAGTTTGTGTATCGAAAAAAAATTGAATACAGTTAAAATTATCATATTTATTACATTCGGTTTCAAATTTTGACGAATTTTGGTGAATTTATAAATTTCTTCAACATGTTCACAACAGGCATTATGTTTCAATTGGATATATCTATGTTTACCTCTTTCCCACACTAAATCAAATTGAAGTTACAACCTATTCACCTGTGTCAATAAGATACCTAAGACATATGTTTATCTCTTTCCCACAAAAATCAAATTGAAATTACGACCTATATAGAGACAATAGAGAAGTCTAGGCTTTATTTTATTGCCTAGATAGGTGGACTAACTCACGGTCCACTTGGCTTCAAGCGGCTACCGTAACCCATAGATCAACAATGTAAATACCGCCACTCACTTTGGGACATGAGTTTTGAGTCTGAGTTTTTATAGTGTGACGACTGCCCTACCCTTCAAACCGAAACGCAGAGTTAGTGCTTCACGGCAGAATTAGGCAGTGGTGGCACCTACTCGTGTGGGCTCACAAGATGCTCTACCACCAGTTCTCGGCCTTCGGAATTGGACCTTCATCCGTACTTGTTAATAGTAGATTTAATGTTTGCTGTGATTGATTTTCCAAAACAACCCGCTCACCACCTGTCCTATTGACGACCATACAAACCTGTTAGACTTCTTGGCTTCAAGGCTTCTTCCTCTGTAATGGTAGGATTCCTCAATAGTTTTTGGCGAAAGGCCGCGGGCAGCAGTCGAGCGCTTTGATAAGACTACTCAAAAGTTCCCGGATGATGCGATAGAAATAGAAACAAGAGGATTTAATTTAGATTTTAATTTTTTTTTGCGTTAGTATTATTAGTTCGCTAACTTATGTGTTACCCGTACAGAAACTGAAATCCGAATAAGGCGTATATGAGTTCCAAATATGTACAAAAATACGTTCATTAGCGATTCGTTTCTGAAATTCCTACGCCTTCAAGAACGATTCATAAGGTTTTAAAAGGCGTCGTTACAAGAGTGTAACCCCTAATTACATTATTACCGTGTTGAAGATATGATTATTTTTTATTGCCCTTGTAGGCAGATGAGCATACGGCCCACAGTGTTTACCGTCGCCCATGGACGTCAACAATGCCACGGGCAAAATTAAGCCACTGCCTATCGTAAATCCCCATTCGGTTTGCTTTGCTTTAATATTCGTTAAAAAAATTCAATACATAATTCAAATACATTCAATGAACATCAACGATTATCAATCATCACCCACAAAAAAAAACACAGACAAACACATAAAATGTAACAAAACGAAGCAAAACAACGAAATACTTTTAGCAACAAATATTAGCTTTTATTATCTATTGTAGTGGATTATGATAATTGTCCCTCTTGGCGCACATCGATCACAAAACGCCCCTCGAGATAGATTCACTACGCTCCACCCCCGAGTCATCGCCATCAATCATCTAAACTACGACGAATATAACCAGCAACTTCGCATGTCAAAAACTCCGAGGTCAATGATCCGGAGAAATCTGTATTTGCAAGCAAACAATGTTCCTCGGAGATTGAAATTGCGATAAATATTGTTACAATAGACAATTGTTAGTTTCCTTAGATTTGTCGGTTCAAATTGACTTATTGATTTATTAACTTGCTTCATCTGAAATAATAAGGTAAGGTAATAAAAATAATTTATTTACTTCATTGTCACGGATGATTATTTTATGAGTGTTACTTTCGTTTTTTTTAATTGCCATTGTACGCGGACTAGCATACGACCGCTAATGGAAGGCAATACCAGGGGCAGAGCCGCTGCCTACTGTTAATTACTCTCCACAAGCCTCGTTTGAAGAAGGACATGTCATAGCGCTCGGGAAAAACCGTAGAGAGAGCTCACTCCAAAGTCGGATGTTACGTGGCAAAAAAATATCTGGAAGCGCACTGTGAATGAACGCAGTGGTTCTGGTACTATATATGAACTTTACTCTAGTGACGGGCGTTGCAATGGTAAAAGCGAGATGATAAGATCATCTCAAACAATCCTCAGGGTACTTCCTATGGAACATACGGTATGAAATACAGAGAGAATCAAAGGCCCGCTGGTGATCCACAAGTTCCAAACGATTTATGAGATTGGAACTATCAACACTATCTTTAGATATAAATACTAGTTGTGCCCGTCCACTTCGCAGGGCATTTAAAATTAACATTATTATTTCTCACCCCCACAAAGATTCTGATCATTAACGCCCCCGCAACTGGTGTAGGGAGTCCAACACTCATATAAATATTACCATATCCATTAAGTACATGTATTTTCTACATGGATACCAAGTTTCAAGTCAATCGGAGGCATGGTTCAGTAGTTATAACGGAACATCAGTAAAAGTCACTGCAGTTTTATATATTAGTATAGATTGCTTTTTGTATTTCTTTTATTTTTGTATTTCAGGGACTATGTACTAAATAAAAAACATGAAAATGAAATCGAATAAGCTATAAATTATAATAATTAATATAATAATAATAATTACAAGTGAAAGAAGTTATGATTTTTTCTAGGAACGCAGATTTTCCATTTCGTGATTTTTTTAAACATTTTAGATCTTGATCTATTCCTGTTTTATAATATCCAATCATCTTTGTTCTGTTTATAATAGACAAACATCCTTGGAAACACAAGAGCTTGTTAGTTATTAAAGGAAAGATTAATTAAGTAACTAAGTTGAGATTAAGTTACTAAAAGTAGTTCAAAATTCGGTCTCATTTTAAAACCGGTTTGAGATGGGGTGGTGTTCTCCTAAGCAACTACGCAGTCGACCGACCAAACCGCTACGTGTTACAGTGGACTCTTTGACATCGGTGCTAGTTTGTCATCACGCTCATTAAGTACCGTTAACAAAGAAATCAACCTGAAGATAATTCCGCCAAACAGACATTTTAAAAAACGGATTATGTTTTGCGTTGACATCAAAACGAAAGAAGATCTCTGCGAATTTCGCCTCACCCCGCAAAACAATTAGGGAGACGTTTCCTAGCTCCACATTCGTGATATCGGCAAAAATCGATCGGCAACAAACCGCCGATGTCAACCCCTCAACGTCGAGTCGTCAAAACAAATTAATGAAGGGAGCATTTGTGGAAATACGAAATAGAGATAAGCCAAATATCGGGAGCCTCAACGTTTCCCTGGAAGCTTTTAGCACGATCATGTTAATGTCAATTAATTGTCGGCAGTAAACATTAGGCAATTGTTCTTGAGGAATCTATATGTATGTTGGCGCACGTCAGGGATGGCTGAGCGGTAGTTTCCGTCATCACTCGTATTTGGTTGAACTCAGTTTATAAAAAGTCAATATTTAATAATAATTATTGAAACTCAACACACACAACTTTCACAATGACAGGATAAACCGACAGTTTCGTTGCACATACCGACAGACCGACTGACTGACTGACTGACTGCCAGAGACTCACTGACTGAGACGGACGGAATGACTGTCTGACACGGAATGCCACGACTCTGTCCACGTACCGCCATTTTATACTGTGGCGTTACGGAGTCTACCCTTCATTTTGTGATATTTATCAAAACAACATTTCATCATTTAAAATAATAATCAAAACCACCGTCTTAATATTACTAAAAGTCGTTATCCACGACATGTATATGTTTTCTATAGAATGCGAATGGCTGAACCGATTTCGATGAAATCTTCGGGAAATCTTGAGAATGTACTAGCGGGTGATAGTGTTTGTTTAGTACCGATCTGAGCAAAATCGAATCGAAAACCGGATTTGGCTAGTAGTCATAAATAAACAGATAAAATTATAAAAGTTCAGCATTTTCCTGTCTCGCGAATTAAATAACTTTAACTATAATTTTAATAGATAATCGTCAAAAACACTCCTTCAAAATCTACTTGGTGATTCCGATTATGAACCGACTCCCTATCGAAACAGTGTCTTTGTTAAGTTATTCAGCATTTGATGTCTGGGCATATCTATTTCACGGTACAAGAGTTTTTTTTATTTATAGATGGGTGGACGAGCTCACAGCTCACCTGGTGTTGAGTGGTTACCGGAGCCCATAGACATCTACAACATAAATGCCGCCACCCATCTTGAGATATGAGTTCTAAGGTCTCAGTATAATTACAATATAAGTAATATTATAGATAATATTAGTTTGTGTGTGTGTGTGGATCTTTTTACTTGTTTTTTTTTACAAACATAAAACACGCTCTAAGTTATTCAAGGGAACATCTCAACTAAAAGTAATAGTCAGGTCTTAAAGTCTTGAGTGGGCTCTTTAATGGCACCTAACGATTACAAATTAGCGTCCGGGGAACAATCAAGGAGACAATAATTCTACCCGGCTGCGGCTGACATCTCGAGGTCCAGAACATGACCCTTTCTTTAGGCTTGAAGGCTGTGACAGTTCCGAAACGACGCTAAATAATAAGTTCGGTGTATATATATATATATATCTTTACGTATAGCTTAATGTTTCTGAGAGACCATTTATTATGAGGAAGTCGGTGGAATTATGTTGCGAATTCGCGAACCCTCTTGGAAATCCCGCCTCGTCATAATTTCAGCCAATTTGTACCATCACGGCTTTAATGACACCATCGTGTGAACATTCCGCTCACGGCTTCATGGCTGCTCTTTCATGCGTACGCTGTGTTCGAGATGTTTTATATGCACGTAATATAGTAATTGTTTTCAAAATTACGCGGCTATCTACATGATACTTGTGATGCTAATGCGTGCAACATCATTGAGATATCGGGAATGCAATTAATTTAAAGAGCTAAAAGCCCGATAAAAAGACGAAAGATTTATACATTTTGGATTGGAAATATTAAGAAAAAAAAAAAAAAAAAAAAAAAAAAAAGTAGCCTATGTTCATCAGGGACAATGCCGGCTTCTAATGGAAAAAGATTTTTTCAAATCGGTCCAGTAGTTTCGGAGCCTATTCGAAACAAACAAACAAACAAATCTTTCCTCTTTATAATATTAGTATAGATGTGTAGTTTTAATAAATAAATAACAAAAATTTAACTGGAAACAAATCACGCACGGTCATTCGGTCCCAATGTAGGATTCCCTGTGGGTACGAGAGATTGAGAAACATACTTATAAATATTATGTATAGATAATAAACAACCAGACAATGAGCAAACAAACTTTTCATCTCACAATTGTTGGCCGATGTGGGAATCGAACCCACGACCCTCGGCGCAACAGTAAGGTCCGCTAACTACTACACCGCCGAGTCAGTCTGTTTTACTGTTTTATTCGCACTCAGGCGAGCAGTGTATAATATGCCTAATGGTGAGGTATGACTGTCGCTCAGTCGCAACCCTGGTTCCAGGAACACAGCTAATTAGCAGTTTGTCAGCGAGGAATTACCTGAAACCTTGTTTAAAAAAGGACATTACATAGGACTCAGGAAACACCGATGATGCGTGGTGATTATTTTAAATCAACAAAAAGTAAAATAGAAAGATATTGATATTTTCTATTTTATTTTGATTTTGAAGAATTGGCGAACTGCTTATGACTCGATTTACCCGTTTTAAAAAGAAACAAAAAAACACATTCGGTCTTCAAACTCACTACTCCTAATTGAGCTGGTGGTAGTATATCTTCCTTATCGTACATAATGCATACAATAATTTTCAACTAATTACGAACGAAGTAGATCAAGAGCATAGACTCATCAATATCAATTCTCGCTACGTTACCTACGGTTACTGGAAACAATGAATTCAGAAGCTAACCATAAAATGCAATTTTTCTTGCTGTAATTTTCTGTATAACGTCTACTGAAGATGTGTCTTCTGTAAAGATTCACGAGGCGACAAATTCCGGATTGTTTATGTTCCAAATACGTTAGAATAAAGGAAAAATTAAACTCATAGATAATGAAACATTATTTTCAATTTTAAGTTTCTTATGGACAACACATTTTTATTATTTATTTTAAGCTTTTATCTATACTTATTTATATATGAATGAATTACTGTTCGTTAGTCTCGCTGAAACTCGAGAACTGCTGGACCGATTTGGCTAATTTTGATCTTGAATTATTTGTGGAAGTCCAGAAAAGGTTTAAAAGATAGATAAATATGAAAATGCGCGGAATTAAATAAAAATAACAATTTTGTTTTTTCTTTGATGTGTCCCCTGTCGGAAGGATTCCTTTTGTTTGTTTTAAGTTTATTTTATACAAAAGTTTAGGTCTTTTATTTTTCGATTGAGGCACTACGAAGTCTGTCGGTTCAGCTAGATATCTTATACAAATTTTTCATAATATTCAAATCTTTACTAATAAAAAAATGTAAATGAAGATACAATTCCTTTCCATTTGGTTATTTTTACCTTGAATATAACACGTGTAAGTCTATACAATATTCCTTTTCATTGTCATCATCCGAGAAGCCCCATTTCATTACGAGATCTAAGCAACATTTCGCTTTGACGTGTCGCTTTAATGCATTGCAAGCCGATACTGAGAATTCTAGCTCAAAGTAAACCAGTCGACAAACGATGAACATAAAGACGCATAGATCTTCTTTTGCATGATTTCTGTTCACGGTATATTACTATTTATATATAATAATAATCTATATATTAATACGTGAAGCAAAAACTTGGTATCCCTTTTTACGAAAATTGCGCGGACGGAGGAGTATAAAATTTTCCACACTTATAGAGAATATAGAGAAGAAGTGCACAATGCTAATATTTTTTTAAATAATGCATAAAAGATACATTAAATCGATAAAGAAAACATTACACACACTACATATCATGTAGTTGACGCACACACGCATGCATACTATTTATTGTCAAACTTTATTTCTTGGCGTCTGTTGTCAAATTGAGAATATATATGACGGCGTTAACAATATTTCTAATAAACATCACGTGCAACAGGCGTGACTCACACAAGCCGGGTGCGCCGGCCGTGTCGTTCCACTCGTGCAACAGAAGTGACTCATAAGCCAGCTGCGCCGGCTAGTATAAAAAGGCAGTGCGTGCCTTGCGAAAAACATTCGTTCGACTGCGTTTGCCCGGTGCACTTACTACGTTGTTACGTTGTGTGATTCAGTGATTGTTGTACGTACTGGTTAAAGATTGGATAAGTGAAAGTGAATTAAGTTATCATATTGTTGATTAAATCAGGAATCAAAAAGTGACCTCCTTTTACTTGGTGTTTAACAAAATAATGTCTACCCTCAAGCTTACATCAGAAGTGAGATCAGGACTCTACTCTCACTGGCGTGACGTGTTTGAACATGTTCGAAGTACAGCAAAAAAAAAAAACATTATGCAGATCAGAATACTAGTAGTGGTACGCCACAAGAACGTGAATGCAGCATACGTAAGTCGTGTAATAACGTCTCTGTTACCTCGATGGAAGATCTGAGCCACGAAGAAATCGTCACATCTTACGTTCTGGCTCATGTTGCCCAGTTTGACTGTCGACTTCATCACATGGCGTTTACTAACGGAAATACAACACGTAACAAGCTATTGCAAGAAATTAAGGCAAGTGCAAATCTCAAGTGAAACTTCGATCGCAATAATGGATCTGTCACGACGAGTGGGTAGTTCCGACACGAATCGTTTTTAAGCCAATGACTACTGCTAGAGTTATATGGCACTAGTACAGTAAACCAGGACATGAGACTGTGAATTGTCGCTGAAATTTTAGAATCTACTCGATTCAATACCAATAACACTACACGTTCGATGACTTCGGGCTCCAGCAAGCAAGCAAGCAAACAAGAAAGCAAGTTTCCGTGGGGAAGAAAAATTGACACATCTGAAGTCGTCGTGACCTGTAAGATAAGACGTCCGGTGCGTTCGTGTCTGGCGATGCGGCGGTGTTCGGGTTCCGCTGGCGGATGCAGGTTTTTCCGGTGAAGTGCGTGCTTGTGCGTGCTTGTGCGTGCTTGACAAGTGTTCGCGGTTGGCTTCCTCAGTGTGGGAGTAACATCGTGTAAGAGAGGTGGAACCCGTAAAATTGTAGTTTGCGTGGTGGCTGGTAAGATTTGTTGCGGTAAGAAGTTTGCATGGTGGTAAAATGTCTTGTGAGTCTGCACAGGTAGCCGGAGGTGAGACTTCCGCGGTCGCGGCCCACCCAGTCCGCGAGAACCGGGCAGATCGCCTCGACGGTACGGAGGCCGGCCGACGGGTCCGCCAAACGACGAGATCACGCCTCCAGCACGGACTGCCGATATTGGAGCCCCCGCGCTCCGGCTGCACTTGCGCTAGGGTGCGCCGCCTCGTAGGAGACTGTGCTGTGGCAGGTCCAACCAGAGACGTCAACGTGTGTTCCAGAGCTTCAGTGTGTTACAGATAAGTGGTTTTGGCTTCCCCTTTATGTTCCATTCAAGGTCAGAATGTAGTCTCAAAAAAAAAAAAAAAAAAAACATAGTAATTTATTCAATGGTAAGCGGTTTCATGAACAAGTCACTCTTTGATCTGAAAGTAACTTAGACCAATCATGATGGTAAGAGCACTTAGGGGATATTCAACTCGCCCTTAATAGTCGAGTAACAGGGTTTTACTCCAATAGAATAGACGTTTGCCGTTCAGGGTAGTTCACTTGAAATATCTTAAAGTTTCAACAGAGTGATAATCCCTCTAGATTAGATCTTGATTTAGCACGGTCGAAGACCGGCGAAAACATAAAAAAGGGGCACAAACAGAAGCTTGGTTTAGTCGAGGCAAAGCTAAAGTCAACCTCTTTTCCGCTGGGGATTTTGTTTTCGTAAGTTGACCGAAAATGTAAAGGTCCCTTCAACATTACTGCAGTTTTGGAAAACGATAGGTATAAATTGAGACATGTAAATAGTTCTAATAGAGTGTACAAATTTCCCCATGAAAACTTACGTGAAATACCTCGAGGCCCGTCAGGCCTACTAGAAATTTCTGAAAATTATAGTGACGATGACGTGACGGCGTACACAGATGGGTTAATTAATCTTGTTCATGAAACTGATCTTAATGATGACGACTCTATCACTGACAATAGAAGCGACATTTTTGTCCGCAAATAGCGATACAGCAAACATAGTCTGTGGGTAGTGATACAATGTCTGTAAACTCAGGCACCTCAGGTGCAGGTGTTGGAAATGTAGAAAACGATGGTTGGTCTCGCACTATTTCTGAAGAAATTCCGTATAAATGTTCTGGTTTAAGAAATGTTTTAACAAACGCTACCGTACACGCAGATTAAAAAAAAAAAAAAGAGAATTGTATGTGGCTAGAGAGATGTTAATCCGGACTAGCATAAAAAAAAAAAAAGAGAAAAAAAAGAAAATGTGAAGTCATTGAAGGGTCTGTCCGGTCCAATGGCTTGGCTATAGGGATTTTCATCCAGATTAGCCACAACAATTAGCTACAGGGATTGCGATCCGGTCTAGCATTATCCGGTCCAGTTCGAAAAACTGAAGGGATAACAATTCCGATTTAAGTTAAAAGGGACATACTTACATACCTGAAGAGATTTAAATGAACTGGCCCAGGTATGTAAGCAGTCAGTATTTATAGCCAGTATAGGATTTTCTGAAGAATTATGCGAACCGAACCGTATTAGATTGTTAATATCATAGACCACGTTTTAAGTTGCATCCGTTAATGTCAGGATGAACGAATACGCTTATTGTCTACAGAACAACCATAAAAAGGCGCACGAGGACGAGCGCATGTCAGTATGGCCGTGACGGCGTTAACAATATTTCTAATAAACATCACGTGCAACAGGCGTGACTCACACAAGCCGGGTGCGCCGGCCGTGTCGTTCCACTCGTGCAACAGAAGTGACTCATAAGCCAGCTGCGCCGGCTAGTATAAAAAGGCGGTGCGTGCCTTGCGAAAAACATTCGTTCGACTGCGTTTGCCCGGTGCACTTACTACGTTGTTACGTTGTGTGATTCAGTGATTGTTGTACGTACTGGTTAAAGATTGGATAAGTGAAAGTGAATTAAGTTATCATATTGTTGATTAAATCAGGAATCAAAAAGTGACCTCCTTTTACTTGGTGTTTAACAAAATAATGTCTACCCTCAAGCTTACATATAAATATTGTTTGTCTTTGTTAATATTTTTTATAGTATAGTCTTGGCGTAATTTGTGATTATAGAAGTATAAAATACAATCATAATAGTGTACAAACTTACTATTTCAATTAATTATAGTCGAATTTCGACTCCGCAGTAGACCTCTAGTAATAATAAATATTTACTAACAATCACGCCACGTTAACTGGTCCCGTACTAAGTTCGTAAAGAACTTGTGTTACAGGTACTAGATAACGGAAATAAATGTAAGATTTTTATTCTACATATACATATATTTAATAATCATTCATAACCCTGGAAAAGACATTTTATATTTATCATACAAATATTCTCCCTTGGCGTGATTTGAACCCGCGACCCCCTTGTCTAGTGACCATGTATGTCACTTATCACTACACCAGACGGCCATATATATATAATATTATTATTATTATTTTTTCAGGGTAGGTTAAATGGTAAAACCCTTAATTCTAAGCCCGAAAATCCTTACCAACACCCCACTTAACGAATGCGTGCGCCAAGTCTCAGTTCGCGAACTATGGAGGCAGCTGCAAAAGGCTTTAATAAACAAGGATTTGTTACACGGCCTTTCTCAAACTTCTTTTTAAAAAAAACAAAAAACACTTTTCACAACTAAACTGTCTTTTATTAGACTTCACAATTTAAAATACTATTGTTGACTTCTCAAACTTTGGTATGTTTTAAGTGTATGCTCGCGACGGCTTCCAGATTCTAACTGGTTTTCTATACGATTTGATTTTACAAGAAAGCTAAAAATGATGACTCTAATGGAAAAACACAGTGAGCTCGTAAACGAGCTGATTAGGGCAAAGCTGCTTTGTAGAATAGTGTGTAACAGATTCCACATGACCACGACTGCGCTGCCAAGAGTAAGCGACTATGATGATGATGATATACAAATAATCGTTGTTAATACCGTGTAGCTATTTAGTTCTGATTCCGATGCTGCAAACTGAGTTACTTGCGCGACCTCATAAGACGCCCTACCACTAGTAATTACGCAAATTAATAATTTTTGGGGGTTTCAGTTTTATTCGTTAATCAAAAATATTTACCTGTTTATAGCATGGAACAGTCATGTGTTCCTGGTGAAAGGATGAGGATAGCGAAACCCTGCAGTGGATATGACAGTTCAAACACATATCGCTTAAAGAGGGACCAAATACCAAAGAGGTATTTTTGCATAGATTTATCAGGAAATGGATGGACAAGCTAGGGCCTGGTTGTTAAGTTGTCACTTGAGAGCACCTGAGCATCTTAGATAATGGATTACCAACCCCAAATATCACAACTAAACTCAGCATCAAAAAAACTCTTGCGAACGGTGTTTAAGGAGAAATAAAAGGTAAAAGAAGAAGACATGGAGGACAATTGCGTTTCTACCTCTTGATATTTCTCTATGAGCATCGAGATTCACTACTGCCTCAGGTAAATCGTGAGCAGCATTAGTACAGGTACTAAGATAATAAAAAAAACATACTTAAACTAAAAGGATTGATAATACCTGTCACCGTAATTGTGATCTAAACCAATGAAGTAGGAAACCTATGGAAATGAAACGTCAACCAAAATTTCGTGCCACTGTGACGTCATCTGGCCACAAAACATGGCGGCTTTAGTGCTGTACAAAAGATTTCAATGTTATCAGGTTTTATCGATAAACGTTCTTGGCTCATTTTATTTTAAATATTGTTGAGTATTATTTATTTGTAGAATTTATACTTTAATGGGAAGTAAGTAGGTATATTGTTATGTGCAAATATGATATGATTTAGATGGGTGAAATCTAAGACAAGTTCGTCCTTCGAATTTGCCAAGTAAACGATATGACGGAGTAGGGACGTCCGTAATGTTTGTAAAAAGTGTGACGTCAGCCTTGCGACGTCACGGTCATTAATTTGTTGACGAATGACTCATGTTTGGGTTTCCGAAACAAAACTTCACGAGAACTTCACGAGAACTTCGTATATTGCACGAGAAGCATAACAACGTTACAGAGATATCCGTACAGTACAACGGCTCGGACACGAATCAATCAGTGCTAGACAGCACGGCCGTATTTATGGGGCTTCGTACCCGTGAGCGTGTTGACACGTTTTAAACACGTGAGCGTGTTTACACGTTTTTCAAACACGTGAGCGGGTTTACACGTTTTTCAAACACGTTTTAAAGTATTGAAATTACAATAAAAGGAACTGTTTAACATCAATTTCTTATCACAGAGTAATTAGTTGATGATCAGTAGGTAAATAGTCATATTTGCGCCGACACGGCCATACTGACAGGCGGTGCGCGCTCTGCACCAGCCACCCATGTATGGTGTATCACCAGAGAGTTCTTGGAGTCCATCTGAAACAATGGAATGTCTGTTTCTGAGATTGCTATCTGTGTACCTTTTTATGTTACTTTGAAAGTAACTTATTTTGTGTAGTTTTATATTGTGACGTACACTGTGGTACTTATGTAGTGAACGTACACTGTGGTACTTATGTAGTGGACGTACACCGTGGTACTTATGTAGTGGACGTACACCGTGGTACTTATGTAGTGGACGTACACCGTGGTACTTATGTAGTGGGCGTACACCGTGGTACTTATGTAGTGGGCGTACACTGTGGTACTTATGTAGTGGGCGTACACTGTGGTACTCATGTGGTGGCGTACACTGTGGTACTCATGTGTTGGCGTACACTGTGGTACTCATGTGGTGGCGTACACTGTGGTACTCATGTGGTGGCGTACACTGTGGTACTCATGTGGTGGCGTACACTGTGTTACTCATGTGGTGGCGTACTTTTATTAATCAAAAATAAAAACTTATCCTTTTGCCGATTGTTGATTTTGTTGTTCGACCATCCTGGTTTGTGAAGTAGATGGTAGAGGTTCATCGGCTGATGCTGGTGGGTAGTCTTCTTCCGCCGATACGGTTATCTGGTCTCCAGGTTGTTGCTCAGCGGAGGCGGCATGTGATCCCACTTGGGCGGTGCGCGCTCTGCACCAGCCTCGTTGATTCTCGTAGGTTTTCTTTGATTCCCATTGATCTGCAGGAATAAAAAGTTTCTCTGAGTAGCGCATCTGTTATACTTGCGTTACTTGTGACTATGTAAGTTTGAGACTATTAATGCGATTTTATTGTAGGGTTCTCGAAGGTTTTCGTAGATTTCTCGGAGGTTTTCGTAGATTTCTCGGAGGTTCTCGTAGATTTCTCGGAGGTTCTCGTAGATTTATTGAAGGTGGGATAAGAATGTGTAAGGTGTTGTTCGTTGTGTAAGGATATCATGGTCTTCAGATGAATTTTGTGGTGAAATTTTAGTAATCAAAAATAAAAACTTATCTTTTGTATTCATTGATCAGTTGATTGTTGATTCCGTCGCTCGACCATGCTGGTTTGTGAAGCAGACTGTACAGGCTTATCGGCTGATGCTGGAGGGTAGTCATTATCCGCCGATACGGTTATCTGGTCACCAGGTTGTTGCTGAGCGGAGGCGGCGTGTGATCCCGCTTCTGATGACGGAGTAGGGACGTCCGTAATGTTTGTAAAAAGTGTGACGTCAGCCTTGCGACGTCACGGTCATTAATTTGTTGACGAATGACTCATGTTTGGGTTTCCGAAACAAAACTTCACGAGAACTTCACGAGAACTTCGTATATTGCACGAGAAGCATAACAACGTTACAGAGATATCCGTACAGTACAACGGCTCGGACACGAATCAATCAGTGCTAGACAGCACGGCCGTATTTATGGGGCTTCGTACCCGTGAGCGTGTTGACACGTTTTAAACACGTGAGCGTGTTTACACGTTTTTCAAACACGTGAGCGGGTTTACACGTTTTTCAAACACGTTTTAAAGTATTGAAATTACAATAAAAGGAACTGTTTAACATCAATTTCTTATCACAGAGTAATTAGTTGATGATCAGTAGGTAAATAGTCATATTTGCGCCGACAGATATGATGATTTTTAAAAGTTGCTACACTGATTTTATAAAGTTGTCGTTTGTCGCAAAACATAAAGATATGGCGTAGTTCAAAGCCATCAGCCCATTTCTAGCATGCTAAATGTTATCGTATTTTGAGTACGTGTTTTTCTTAGACTATTACAATCTATTTTAATTGTTTTGCTGACTCTAAAGTCCGTAACATACTACCGCAGCGCACCCCAAGGAAGGTGCGCCGCACCATTTGAATCACATTCGCTTGAGAGTGATTCAAATTTTAAACTTATCAAGGGACCGCGTGAAAAAAAAAACACCTACAGAACATTTATTCATTAATTACAAACGTCATTCCTTGTGACTTCCTCTCTAAAATCACTTAATTATTAAATATTTAACAAATTTACAATAGTGTTTTACTCACTGCGGAATAAAACTATTTTATTTAAATAGTTCCGAAGAGATTTTGTCGGTAGCCTTTTTCCCGAAATATCTAAACAGAATGTCTAAATATGTTTTGATGACATATTTTAAAGTGGTATTTTATTAGTGCTGCTGAGCGCGTCTATCTGTGGCCTAAGGCAACTTGTTTCTTTGTGTGAGGGATACGCCAAATCACACGGTTTGGTGTACAACTGTAAAAAGTCGGAGATCATGGTCTTTGAGACCAGGGGTGGGACGCATGATAAAATACCTCCCGTAGTACTCAACGGAACGCCATTGACAAGAGTTTATAAATTTAAATATCTCGGCCATGTGTTGACCCCTGATCTCAAAGATGATGAAGATATTGAACGAGCAGTGCAGCTTGTGGGCTGGATATACTCAAAGATCGTACAATGCTCTCCCTGTTCAATACAATAACGCGTTTAGGGTGCTGGTGGTGCTGCCCCGCTTTTGTAGCGCATCAGGGATGTTTGCAGACGCGCACATACATTGTTTTTACGCTACCATGCGTAAGAGGTGTGCATCTCTGGTAAACAGAGTGAGGGCCAGCTCCAACAGTATCCTGAGCATGATCGCAAGCAGGCTGGACTGTATATACATGGGTCGCTGTGGTGCCATCTCCCATGGCATGTTACCACAGTAATTCATTGTGATGTAAATATAACTACTAACATAGGTCTAAGTTTTATTAACAATTTATATGAGTCATGGATACTTGAAATAAAAACATTATTATTATTATTATTATTGTTAAGGATCTCTAAATCCCCCTCCAAACAAGTTTTTATTCTCGCCCACCACCGAGCTTCACTTCATCAAGCGATCGCGAACGCATATACATCTTTAACGATTACATACATTATCTACTACAATATTCAACCTCATTATTATTTGTTCTAGAGTTTTTATCTTTTAATATACTTGTAAATACGAGCCAAATCGTTTCATTGAAGAGTACAATAAGACATCCAGCAAGGAACAATTATAATGAATTTAAATACATATAGATAATAGTTTTAGGGCATCGACTTTCTTGAGATCCTATAAAATACGTTTTAATTATTATTTTTCTATGTTTTAAGCATGATAAATTATGAAATTTTATATAATCAATCATATTAAATCGATATCAAAGTCAATAAATAATGTACAACCCAAAACAGACGGCCGTACTGACGTGACAATGACATTTGGCGCGCTAAACATGGCGGATTTTCGGCCTCATTAGACGGAGACGGAGATATTTACGTATATTCATGTTTCATTTTATGTACGCACTGAAATACTGTTATATTGTTTTCCTGCGAGTTAAAGTGCTGAGTAAGAACGAGATAGATATATGTTTATGTATGTGCCTTCAAAATGGGTGCTATTTATATAAGCAATTGTACGTATAGAACAATATGTCGTGTCCCTACTATATAGGTCTATGATCTAAACAAGACGTAATGACATTGACAGCTTTACGACAACATATTTTTTTACCTACTTCATTTTCCTATAAAACAACGGATTGCTCGCTATTTTCACGTTAATTTTCGAGAATCGCGTAAAACTCAATATTGTATCTCAACTAATCTCAAATTGACTTTAATTAAGAACCTTTGTGGAGCATAAAGGACAAATTTACAAAGCACAAAATTATATTTCTGTTTTAACTTTACGTCTTACCGTAGTCATATAATTTGTAGGCTTATTAAAATATTTTCTTAATAATATTTAACGCTTTTAATATTTTTATGATCGCTTAAAGTTTATCATCCAAAGTACTAGTGTCCAGTATATGAAAGTCAAGAAAACAGTCAAGTAATCAAACTTTTGTTAAAACGCAAATCACTAAATGATAACAAGAAGATTATTTCAGTTAAGGAATAATATTACTTTTATTCCTTAATTCAAAGTATAAAATTGAATATCATCCTCAAATTCCAGCAAACAATTATCGAGACCCCAAAATCCTCAGTGTAATTGCATTATTCAATTACGTAGGTCAACATACTTTATACCTTGTTATTTTAATTACGCAGGCAAAAAAGCGCCTTCTTAAAATTTTTATAAAAATTACGTTACATTCAATTAAGAATTTTTTTTGTTCAATATTATTTTAACAATTTACAGAAACTGCAGGTTTCGTCGACGTAATAACGTTAACTAGAGGTCCCGCAGTAGTCGAAATTCGACTATAATTAATTGGAATTGTAAGTTTGTACACTATTATGATTCTATTTTATACTTCTGTAATCACAAATTTCGCCAAGACTACACTATAAAAAATATTAACAAATACAAACAATATTTAATCTATTCTCAATTTGACCACAGACGTCAAGAACAAAAGTTTGACAATAAATAGTATGCATGCGTGTGTGCGTCAAATACATGGTATGTAGTGTGTGTAATGTTTTCTTTATTGATTTAATGTACCTTTTTAGCATTATTTAAAAAAAATATTAGCATTTTGCACTTCTTCTCTATATTCTCTATAAGTGTGGAAAATTTCATACTCCTCCGTCCGCGCAATTTTCGTAAAAAGGGATACAAAGTTTTTGCTTCACGTATTAATATATAGATTTTATGTAAGCGCTCTCCAATGCCGAAATATCCAGTGAGGATACTAAGCAAATGTCTTAACTAACTTCTATAACGCCTTTTGGCTTTGTCTATATTAGTTTCACTTAGAAACTCCATTGTGTAATTTAATCTTCAGCTATTGTCCGTTCTAGGAAGGATTTCGTGTCGTATAAGTCTACGTCACATTATTAATCATCCTCATTATCATTCCTAAACATTCAGGTCTTGACATTACTTAGAGCCCCTTTTTACTAACTAGTTTAGGCTTTTTATTTCCCTCAATGTCTACGTGGTACCCAAACCAAATTGGTACTACTCCTTTCGGCCAGATTATTTATATATATTTTTTTTTTTTATTGCTAAGATGGGTGGACTAGCTCACAGCCTTTTTTTTTATTGCCCTTGTAGGCAGACGAGCATATGGCCCACCTGATGGTGAGTGGTTACCGTCGCCCATGGACTGCAGCAATACCAGGGGCAGAGCCAAGCCGCTGCCTACCTAATATTTAGTAGTTACCATAGACATCTACAACTTAAATGCGCCACTCACCTTGAGATATAAGTTCTAAGGTCTCAGTATAGTTACGACGGCTGCCCCACCCTTCAAACCGAAACGCATTACTGCTTCACGGCAGAAATGGGCAGGGTGGTGGTACCTACCCGTGCGGACTCACAAGAGGCCGTACCACCAGTAAATTAACGTTAACGAATCATCATTATTATCATCTCAGCTTTTCTACTGTCCACTGCTGAATATAGGCCTCTCCAATCGGTCTCCAGGGCGGCCGGTCCGTTACCACCTCCATCCAACGTGATCCATCGATTTTCACTAAGTCGTCGATCCATCTGGTAGCTGGCCATCCCACAAAGCGCTTGCCTATACGTAATCTATACTCGAGAATCTTTCTGCCCCATCGGCGTCCGTTCTTCGTGCTATATGGCCTGCCCACTGCTATTACCACGTTAACAAATATTAAGGAATATTCAAAATACGATCTCTAGTGTACTCTGCTCATACTCGAATCTCGCACGTAGGTAGCAAAATTTATCAATTTGCTAAATTACTAGTGGTAGAGTGTATTCGTGTTATAAGCTCGCATGGATCGGTACCTCCCTCTTGTGTTCCGTTTTGAAGGGTATAATAGCCGTGCAATTGGAACATCAAATGTGCCCCGTACTTTTTTTAATTGCTTACGAGAGTGGTCGAGATTTCGCCCCGCCTAGTGCCGGAGTAAGTAGTTACCGGAGCCCATAGGCATCAACAACGTAAATACCGCTACCCACTTTAAGACTTGAGTTTAAGTCTCAGTTTTTACGGTACCGTTTTTACAGTACGCTACAGTTTAAAATATAATAATAGCTCAAACCTCAACGAAAATCAATGAAATCCTAAAATTACTAAGTAGGAGAGCTATGATGCAGTATAACTATTTTTGTTCTAGTTAATGGAATAGATTAAAAATTCGGCAGCACTTTTAAAGATATCATGAATTACTACAAGTACGGACAGCTATAGAAGTACGTCATTTAAAATTATTGTGGAATTTTCCAAGAAAAACCAAGCTCGTAATATTACTTTAAGCAAATGTATCTGTTCTTTCAATAAAAACATATCGACGCTTGAAAGGCAAACATGACTAAGCGACAATGCGTGAACTTTACAATAGACTAATTTAAAGTTGAAATTAATTTAAAATATACATGAGAAATACCTGAAAAAAATCTATTTTAACGAATAGGATAACTGTAGGATTGAAATGATTTTAACAGACCTAGAAATATATATTTTTTGCGCATCGAATATGGTTATTGCCTATCATTTATGTACAAAGCAGTTATTGTCGCTTAGTCTCTTTTGCCTTTCAAGCGTCGATATTTAATATAAGGTTATACTGAAGTTATTTCAGAAAGCTTTCGCTTATAGCAGCTAGATAGCAAAACTTAGATGCATGTGGAAGAAATTTTAAAACTGCCCCTGGATAAGTTCGAAAACAATGGTTCTAGTACTATTTAGTACAGTTCAAACTAACATCAACTGATAAAATTACGAGATCGTGATGTTTTCTAAATTAATTGATGATCATGGCCTAGTTTGACCTAGTTCGCTGGTGGTAGGACCTCTTGTGAGTCCGCGCGGGTAGGTACCATCACCCTGCCTATTTCTGCCGTAAAGCAGTAATGCGTTTCGGTTTGAAGGGTGAGGCAGCCGTTGTAACTATAGTTGAGACCTTAGAACTTACATCTCAAGGTGGGTGGCAGACCAGTGTGCTTAGTACGAGTTTTTTAACGTTCTCGATAGCGTAAAAGTTAACTAATCACACTGATTATGATGAGTGATCACCGAGCTAATGGACAACAGTAATGCTGGAAGCACAAACAGAAACAACGTACATATCAGCACAAATATTAATTTGCACATAAATCTGCTTGATTTGACATTCTGATTTGATCTGATTTGACATTCAAATCTCTGCCGGTCCACGTATCAAATCATATTTAAATACATTTAAATTATATGATCAAAGAGCATTTCGCTGTCGTATAGTACTTTAATGCTATAAGGAATACATTAATAATAATAGAATAAATAAATAATACATTAAATAAATAATGCTTTGCGTCCCCATTTTGTTTTATTTCTGTACATCTCGCTGCGCAGATCACTTCGTGTCGACGTAGTGATGCATTCTGGCTTGAAGGGTTGGGATAGTCGTTACAAAAGATTTCGGCCTCACGTCTCAGGGTCCCCGGTATCATTGAACCGTGATCTCTATCACCCCTCAGTGCAAAAATTCCACAGTATTTCCCAAAACTACTAAACTAAAAATCAGTCAGTTAATACGTCGCATAAGACAATATACAACTATAGCTACACTGGTGGTAGGACCTCTTCTGAATCCGCGCAGGTAGGTACCACCACCCTACCTATTTCTGCCGTGAAGCAGTAATGCGTTTCGGTTTGAAGGATGGGGCAGCCGTTGTAACTATACATGAGACCTTAGAACTTATATCTCAAGGTGGGTGGCGCATTTACGTTGTAGATGTCTATGGGCTCCAGTAACCACTTAACACCAGGTCGGCTGTGAGCTCGTCCACCCATGTAAGCAATAAAAAATATATATTTAAAATTGAACTAAAATCAGTATTTTATCTACCTACTTATCATGGTATTGGCATTGCACATAATTATGTACATATGCGATTCTTGTTAAAACTGAACTGAGTTTGAGAAAATCAATTTTTTAATATTTATTAGTGAGATGTTTGCTTTTACTGATAAAGTTTAAAGTTGTAGTTTAAATATTATTGTTTTATTTCTTTGTTCAAGAAGAGCTATATATAATTGTAATAAGATGTTGATTATTACATAATTTGCATAAGTCATTTTATAGCACTGTATAAATATATAGTTAGTTATTATATTTAGTTTATTTTATAGTTCTGGAATACTTTGGCCACATTGCAAGAAAGGATCACGGCAGCTTGGAGAAGCTAATAGTGACTGGCAAGGTGAACGGAAGAAGACCACGAGGTAGAGGCTCGACACGTTGGACTGACCAGATCCGCACTACCCTCGACACCACAGTTCACGATGCTCTACACTCGGTGGCAGATAGAGGCAAATGGCGTGGAATGGTCCGTAATAAACTCTTGTTGCGAGGAGGTGGTCACCACCCTCAGTATTGAGGAAACCGAAGCAAGAAGAAGAAGATGTGCGATGTGTTCTTCCTCTTATTTCGGTTTTTAACGAAATCTGATTAAAATTACAACGAAACAGCTTCGGTGAAATTGATACTTAAGGTTCTGGCCTATGTCTATGGCTCCTTCTCGTCTCTTCTCCTGTATTTTATAATTACCAAATGGTTCTCAGAGGTTGTCACCCCCGACCTACGCGTCCAAAGAACGCGAATATCCTCCGAACGCAAATCTTTAAAGCCACACCATGTTCTGAAGTTTGCGTTAAACTTGGGACATAGATCCTAAAATCATCAATATCTATTCCTTTCCTAACCCTCTTAATCCTATTCACCGGAAGGAACTGAATCCCCAAAATGATTTTAGTTTGAATTACGTTCTAATATCATATACTGACTTAGTCTTTAAACTTTACGCGTTATTATATTATGTATAATATAATGGATCTGGATTGCCCAATAATGCAACACTGGACACGTGTGCATGTTGAGCACTCTGGATCCAAACCAGCCTTTAGGTTAAGGTAGTTTTGATGTTAATTTTGATTTTTTGTTTTTAATTATTATTATTTATTGCTTTTGTTTTATTCCGAGATTCTAGTTCTTATTTTTATTTAATTTTGGCATACTATATGAAAGATGTGAAAGGCCAGAAAGTTCTTGAGTGGCGACCACGTACCGGAAGACGTAGCGTGAGTAGGCCCCCCACAAGATATACCAACGACCTATTGAGGTTCGCGGGGATCCGCTGGATGCAGGCAGCGCAGGACTGGTCTTTGTAGCGAGGCCTATATCCAACAGGGACGTCTGTGGGCTGATAATAATAATAATAATAATATGAAAGATTAATGAATGTAATATGGATGCAAAATCTGATGTAATAGAAATAATTAAAAAAATAATAATTAAAATAATTACCTACATCTACGAGTACGTCACAAAATTACCCTCGAAGCGTTCGCGGGACACAATTAAGGAAATATACGACCGGCCAGATGGCTGCTCTGCATACATATACAATCGTAAATCATAAAATAAAATTCGTGCTTTAGAAATTTTCTCTCAGTAATTCTAACCGCAACGATGATGATTACACGGTTCCAACCGATATTTAACATTCTAGGTGATAAATTTTTTGAAGTTTTTTTTTTTAGTATTATTCCACCTGACATGAGCATCTCATACGCAGTACTTGCTGACCCGATGGTCTTAATAATCCGTTATCTTCATGTCAGTGCTAGAGTTTTATTAAGTTAATAAAAAAAATGTACGTATAATCATCACCTGTAAAAACGTCACTTTTCCATTAAAAATAAATCTCTTTTGACAAAGGTCGTAACAAAGGTCGAATCTAAGATACAGATTCGCTAAGGTGATTTGAAAAACTACATCTAACAATCGGATAATTGATAATTTGGATAATTACCTATATTATGAGATAATTTAATCGAAAAATTATTCTAAGCTTACGTGTTTCTAAAAGGGCCTAATCTAAAATAGTTTACTACTGATTTTCAATACTACTCAATACCCAAATACGAAATCAATAAATTTAACAGTAAGACATTCTATAATAATACAACCACAAAGAAAAATCCAATTTAAAACGATAATCGAATAATAGAGAGCAGTAAAGCCGTATATTCCCACCTAGGAGGCGACGAGGAATTCTTCCAGGGAATTTCATTAAATATCCCCCCACTTATTGATATGGGCGTCTGGATCGGCCTCGGATCGCACTTTATTAAGAAATCATATGAATGTCGACGGAAATGGGCGTACGTGACGATACGCTCCGCCGTATTGCTATGTGCTGCAGTCTACCATAATGATTAATATTTATTAGAAAAGCCTGGTTTTAGGTAGCGTTTGAGAAGTGTGAATGATGAAATTTCTGATGAATTTTTTTCGGCTTACAAAGTAATATTTTATGACAGAATCAGAATGCAGTGTTCAGACTACAAATGCTTTTGAACAAGAACATTGTCAAATTTCTGATGAGATTTTCGAAAATCATAATTTAATTAAAGAAAAGTAAAAGCTATAAAAATAAATAGCATACTTAATTACCTAGTTTTTTCCAAGAACATGTCTACGTCTCACGACATCGTGAGTGGATAGCTACTGATGGACATCATTAATACTAGCAAATGAGCTCATCCACCAATCTAAGCCATAATAAAAAATAAAAAAACTCCAAAAACCACCGCTGGTAAATGTAATACTTTCGAAATCGGTTCAAAGTTGTCAACACCGTTTTAACTCCTCTGATTTTTAATTCGTTTAACTCCTGAATGTATCCAATCTACTGAGATTGGATGGATACTTTGTTTATAGATTGTTATTAATAAAGATATACTCAATAACCAACTAACGATGACAGTCCGCTGGCATGATTAATATTCAGTAAGCTGTGTTGCCGATTCTCTGATGATTCCTTAGTCGCCTTTTACGAACGTGAACACATAGGGTAGTGCTATTCTAGACTTTTTTAAATTAATTACGTGGTTTTTTTCTACCTCTTCTAGTAACCTCGAGGGGTTATGCTAAATTCGCCGAGCGAGTATGTGAGTTCTCTGGGCTCTAACCAGAGGACGTTGCTAGCCCTAGCAAGAGCGTTGCTTCGCAGAATCTACCACCGAATAAGAAAACTCGACCCACTGAGAAAATCCGGCTAAAAACTCAGTGGGCTGTGTCTGTAGGTTAATTTACTCATCCAACCCTTCGTTTACAAGGTTTGACTCTTAAAGTATTTTAATAGAACGTGGAGTTATTCGTTGTCTGTCTTTAGCAGTAGAAGTGTCCGCGACATACCAACGTCGCCTGGCATCCAACGATAGAGAGATGAGCGCACTCACGTAATCAAGTCGTTCCTCAGTAATAGACATGAATTTACGTAAATATTTACTTTATCATCCCGACTTTATCCTTAACAAATTGTATTAGCTGAAATTGTGACGATTTAGTTTAATTTAGTCGGTTAATTCGAACTCGCAATCCAGGAATACTGTCATGGTAATGACTTTACCACTTCAGGTATGAAAAAGAGACAGCAATATATTTTGTCTTTTGACATGTTAAAAATTGATAAATTTGGAACTAACGAATCGCTATGACGATGTAACGTAAAGATTAATCCAATACCTTTTGTACGATTTTTTTAGGATTTTCCAGGGTACATCAATCGTTAAAGGAAGAAATTAATACATCATGTAAGTTAGCTTAGAAAACATTAATGTTGGGTTATTATTACAAATTAAAAATTAGGACCACCTAAAAATTAAGCGCTGTGCATTTTTTTCTATTTTCACATTAAAAGATTAATTACGGACACAGTACCCAAATACCGAGACGCTATTTAAAAGAGAAAACGTAATTTATATGGCATATATTGACTTTTACAACTCAAGTAAAATCTTTGATATATTCAAAATTATTCTTTATTACTATAGCCTTAAAAACTAAACCTTTAAATCAAAAACAAAAGGGCGGTCACAAAAATTCCGAAGCCGACCAACATACGAATCGAGTGATTTTACGAGTTCATAATTCATTTTCCCGTCATTATTGTAGAATAAGAGCAATAAAGGCGATTTTCTTTTCTCCGACCACTGGAAACGGGTAGCGCCTTTCTCGAGTGTGACCCAGAAATAAAGATATTTCGGATATACCTACTTAAACGAACGACCATGACCAAAAACTGAACAAAATTTATTTCTAAATGTAGTAGCTAGTACATCGATGAAGGCTTTTTATTACTTTCCTTGGGGATACAATTGACTCTCAATTGCATTAATACAACGACCTTCCTGCTCTTCAAATTAGAACGAATTATTGCATTAGTACGATGGTTAGTCCGTGGGTGTCGCGATCAGTTCTCAATCAGCAGAGGTCAGTAACGTAATAAGATGTCAAAGAAAATTGTCTGCATAAGTTTCCTAGCATCCTTTGGAAATTTAACAAATTATAAAGTATTTAAATACTTAGGAGAATTTAATATTAATTAAGTGAAATAAAAAGCCTTTACTCATTCATTATGTAATAACATTAAAATTCGCTTCGAAGCTATCGTAGCCTACAGGATAGGAGGCGTAGTGAAGTCGTACCAAATGATTATGGCGGTGACCAAATCCCGCATAACCCCACTAATTTTTCAAAGGAAATACGCATTTAGCACGTACTCATCAATGACTTTCACAATGAAGGAACAATCCGATAATTTATCCGATTCCTTCTGTTTAAGTATTGGATTTCCTCCGTATGTTAGTTTGGGGAAGGATGAATGTGATCCAAGTAGACAGCATGTAAGCTGTTCTATACGCGACTTGCGAAATAGTAACTGGGTAATAGAAGGTGAGACCTTGGTTAGTTCTAACCCAGCTTGGTCTCCTGGTGGAGTCAAAACAGCTAAATGTATCGAGGGGAAATGTTCTTCGCGCTGAACGTGTCAATTTGTCTCTGTCAGTTTTAGAGTTCTACCCTGTCCAAGGTCAACCTGGTCAACCACGAGTTGTTAAACGATAGAAGGTTTTAATAGATTCTATTTTAACACACGACGCCTACCGCCGGCGCTCAACGTGTAATCGGAAATCCGGCAATTTCCTCCTGATCCATAAAGCCTCACCTCTATTTGAGAACTGAATGAAACTCTGCGTAGTTTAAAGAGTAGCGGATAAATTTTGAATCAAGAAAGAAGCGTATTACTTTTAGTTATCTTTTTTAAAAAAAAAAATGATGAAATAGAAATACAAAGAATTATAACAACAATGACAGCAACCGTACCGCGTGGAATTAGGAATAGGACTGACTGGGAAGAAAGGGATTGCTCTGTAATAAAGGATCATGAATGCTGATGCTATTCGGGAAAAGTGATGATGAAAGCACAATTAAGAATCAGAGGGCATCATAACAATGCGACCACATTTCATAGTTAAGCTACGACATATACTAGAAATTAGATTAAAAAATAAATTCCCTTAAATATATACCGATTCGGATATATGTCCATCATCACGTGAGCCCTCGTTCATTATATTCTTCAAAATGTATACGAACATGTACCTTTTAATATCACTAGTAAATAAAAAGTAAATTTCAAGGCCGACGCCATAAAAACCCGATCTCGGAATGACTAATATCAATGTATCTGTTCAACAAGAAATGATCGACTCGCTCAGCTACTAATAAAAACCAATCAAACTTCGTTCAAATATACTTGAGACTTTTCGTAAGTGTCGTCGTCAAGTATTAATGTTTGACTTTCGCCTTGGATTGTGTTCGTAAAGAACAGTTTCTTACGTTTCAAAATAAATTGCCTTCTTCAAAACAAACTTTTGAATACATCTCCGAATGAGAAATGAACTTTGTTGTTTAATATTGATACGAAAAGGTATTGTTAACGTAAAGGGAAGTCGTGTACTTTTTCCGAAAACATTTCATATTTTGTAACTATTTGTTTGATTATTAAGCCATTAGATATAATATTATGTTTAAAATACATTGTAGTAGAATGTATGAATCGAGAGATCACAGTAAATTAGACGAAAAAAATCCACGCAATTAAAAAACAAATAAATAGTACATATCAATAGAAATAGTTCTAATACTTTCAGAACTATGATATACATAGTTTTGCTACCATGTATAATTATAATATCATTTTTCAAAACTTATAAGTCTGAAATATTATTTGTTAAGTATATAAATTTTGATAAATAGAGTAGTAGACTTTAGTAGGTCTATACATATAAAAGAGAATGTATGTATTTTCACCTAAAATTTTCTTAAGCAGTTAGCTTTCTGATTCGTCTTATGACTTTTATGTTTTAATATAAAATTGCATTTTGTTGCGGGCGAAATGGCGGGTGTCTCTAGTACATTTACAAAAGTTGCTATGTTCCATATGCGCTCTGAAATAGCTAGATCGATTTTGATGAAATTTTCAGAAGATCTCCAAATGGACCCATCAGAGATTCTATGAAGTTTACTGGCGATCAGGAATCAAAGAGAAATTAAAGATCGGCCAGTAAAGCAAGCCGGATTTTACTAGTAAACTAAAAGTATGAATTTTTATAAGATAAAATTGTCAATTGACAAATGTGAAATTCACAGATGAACAACACGTCAATAAAATGACTTTAGTAAAATCTGTTGAAATGTTTTTTTTAAATTACTTTAGTCACTGTTATTAATATTCATATCCTGAAAATACCATAAACAAAAGGTAATTTTACTAGTAAGTTGGAGCGTGACCTTTCACGGGTAGGTAAAACCATCTTCCAGTTTGAAAGGTGAGACAACCGTTCTACAATACAACTGAGACATCGACCTCAAGGCGATGGCATTGACATTGTGATGTCAGTGGAGTACAGTAAGCATCTAACACCAGGCGGATCGCAAGCTTTATACAAGAACTTAGCATGTGCGGGATACCACAATACCACCTACTAGACCACAAACAAATAAGGCTGTTTAGAGTCTAAGATCTGATACTTCAGTCTTGTCTCAAGGTGAGTATCGATTTAGCATTTCCCCTGACCAAATAAATAAACACTTCTTCTTGCCCTTATTTCCATTATTTGGGATCGGCGGAGGATCTCATCATCCTCTATAGTCATTTGGCATGTGTTTTACGATTCGCCGCCTGTCTTACGTCAATCCTGCTTGGACTAAATCTCCAGTAAAAGCCCACGGGGAGGGGGCTTTTTCAATTAAATTTCAATCAAATAATTTTTTTTATTTTTTATTGCTTAGATCGGTGGACGAGCTCACAGCCCAACCAGGTGTTAAGTGATTACCGGAGCCCATGGATATCTACAACGTAAATGCGCCACCGACCTTGGGATATAAGTTCCAAGGTCTCAGTATAGTTACAACGGCTACCCCACCCTTCAGACCGAAACGCATTACTGCTTCACGGCAGAAATAGGCGGAGATTGTGGTACCTACCCGTGCGGAGTATAACAACACAAAAAAGCTAGGTAATCCTTTGTTTTAACGAGGCGCATCTAATTGACAAAACATTCGTATTTTGTTAGTACCCGGTTGAGCATTGCGCCGTTCTTTACGCTGGATGAAAGGGTGTTTGGCGCCACTCTGTCGCCTCGACGCGGTCTCGTCGTCGTCGCAGGCAGGGCTTTCACACTAGATACACAGTAAATTAAAAGCAGCAGGTTAAATAAAAGAACGAATAATGCTAAAGTGTTTTTATTTTCTTTAAATTAACACAATTCGACCGGAATTGTACCTCTTTTACCTCTCATAGCGCTCGGCAAACACCGTGGAGGGGAGCTCATTCCATAGCCGGATGGTACGTGGCAAGAAAGATCTCTGCAAACGCACTGTGGATGAACGTAGTGGCTCCAGGTAGTATGGAATAATTATTTAGGTAGCTTTACCTAAATAATTATTATTTTTATTCATTTATTAGATATAATTAGATTATTATACCTCTTTTTAAGTAACTACCGAAGCCTACCTCAACGTGGACGTGGCTATCTTCTTGTCAAAATATGAGGTCGTTCTCTCATTTGTAGTGCAAGGGATGTCTTACCCTTCAACCCGAAAGGTATAAGTACATGCCCATAGAAACAGACTAAATGATCATGGCACCTAGCCGTAAAAACTCCAATATGTCCTATAATTAACAATTGCGTAAATTTGAGAACTATTGCACTAATAGATTTAACTGTTAAAAGTTACATAACCCAAAAAACAAATGATGTTGGTAAAATCAAATAACAAAAACCGAACTTTTGACAAGATTCGATTTAGCTAGTTAGTACCGTCAAAGAAGCTGTTCCTGTGATGTCCTCTCTATCACAGCAGTTAATTTAAACCCAAAACATCACAAGGCGCATGGCCTTATTGAAGTATTATCCATGGACTTTGAAAAGATTGGATTGGCTATGAATTATGTTCCTTTAAGCCGAATTAGAGAGAAAGGATTTCCCAACAACATTGAGCTTAGCCTCAAATAGCACTCCTATAAAATAACCTCATTAAGTAACCACATCTGAATGAACCGTTTCTTTTAAAAGGAACTATATACACAAACTGCTACAAAATAAACCGCTGCAGTGTTGGCAGGGTTGCACCAAACTATCGATTCGGTTAAGCACGAAAGAGACGAAGCTATCTGGCGCGTATCGACGCATCTCTTTCTGTAGGGCAGTATCTCCGCCACATGATCTCCACAAACAGTGACGGTCCACACCACGTGATATTGTCCAAACAGAATTCTAATAATTGAATTGTACATAAACTAATGTAAATACAATTGTTATTATCGGATTGCGTTTCAAATCTCGAATACATAGTCGTCTAAATTGATCATCTGATATTTTGTTGCAGCTGTATTGATACATTAAATACAATCAGTACGCATTTTAAAACAAAATCAATCAAAAAAATAAAGAAATACCTAAGTATTTTCCCCGGTCTCCGCGAGTTGTGGATACAATTTTAACTAGTTTTAACGATCCATTCTCGCGTTTTTATTGTCATCATATAATTTCCGACGTTTCAAATACTTTACAGTCTTCATAATCATAGACGACTATGGTTTTATTCGCCGACATTTAAATATTGCGGATAATGCTCAGAGGACTGTAATTTAAAAAAAAGAAATAAATGTCTTATTCGTTGAGTGGCCAAAATACTTGCACAGTCACTGACACCAAAAGGATTCGTTCCATTTTTATTCTTTTATTATTTATTTTTTGTTAAAGAGGTTAAAAAAATGCAACTTTTTCTAACTTTTCTATTTATTTCATCTATGCAACAAAAAAAAACAAAAATTATAAACCGAAAAATATAAAATAGCTCTTAAACAAAAATAAAGAAAATCGACTGATGAACAAAGAAGGAATAGTTACCAGAACTGTTTTTTATCTTTGCCTATTTATATCAAGAAAATTAAAATATTAATATTTCGGCAACAGACAGTGATGTCTGACTAACTTTTCTTTTTAAATATAGCTGAAAATACTAACTTTTTTTTTCTTAACTATCCCCTGGTAGCCTCAAGGGCTAATTCAGCTACGCCCGGACGCGTACAATCTAACGTTTTTTGTAACCTACCTTAAGTCAGCAGACATTTTTGTAAACAATAGAAACACAGAGTTTGCTTTTCCGTTTCCATCGATCGGTGGACAAACACACGCATCTGAAGGTAGGTGATAACCGGAGCTCTGTTGTTTGAGCACCTTTATTATGTTGGTTAAGCACAGATGGTAACATCTTAACGAGTGCGTGTTGCTAAGTGCACTGCGCCAAGAATGCAATAAAATAACCTGACACCACAATGACGACGCACGGTGTGTCAACGCATTGGTTGAGTATGTACAAACCTTACAACGCTTGTCCCGCTCTTCAAAACCGGAATGTGGCTGTTTCGCGGCAGAATTAATATAATAGTAATGTTACGCCAGTAAGAGTAACGCCATCTATCGCCGAATAGCAGAAACGAATATCGAAGATTCTAGTAAAATCGAGAACTACAACGCCATCTATTGTTAGTTAGCAGAAACACACACTTGCCCGACTTGCCCAAAATGTACTCGATAAATCTAGGGATGTCGTGTCGACTATAAAAGCGTTGCAGGATGGCACGCAGTCAGTCAGTAATCGGAACTACTCGAAGCAAAACAGTAAACAAATCACCTGAAGCGAATTGAGAATTTTAAAGTGTTCGTTAAGTTTTTTGAGTGTTTTAAGTGTGAATACAGTATTAATTTATACTTCAGTAGAATTTTTATTTATCACGAACCCCAGCGCGTAACAGTAATATAGTTTTATTTTAATCTAAGCTTTTGCCGCAGAATTTTTTTAAGGAATATTGAGCTCTTCGAATATGAAATGTCATTTCTTCCTAATATTCTATATGAACCAAAGTAAATCAAGATCATTAAAACATAATTAGTATAGATACATTTGTCGGAATTAAAGTACTATCCTCTTCGGAGCACTATCTATCTATATGGAACAGTTAATTAGAAATGAACTGATGTAAAATCTTTATTCAGGAACCTTGGGTTGTAGTCATGGCCCTCGGGAATGAGTTGTATTACCATAGACTAACCTTGCAAAATCTGTTTCTTTATATGTTATTTTTAGAACTGACAACCCATATAACTTATAACACGAATGTTGAAATCACTAGAGAGATAAGTTCGAAGTCTCAGTTGTATAAACCAAAAGTCTTTTTTTTTTATTGCCCTTGTAGGCAGACGAGCATACGGCCCACCTGATGGTGAGTGGTTACCGTCGTCAATGAACTTCAGCAATGCCAGGGTTAGAGCCAAGCCGCTGCCTACCGAAGGTCTAGCTTTAGGCTAAATAATTGGAACTAATATTATTCTTTTTATTGCTTAGATGGGTGGACGAGCTCACAGCCCACCCTAGACCGTAAACCGATCTCACGAAATCAAAACTGCACCGGAATTCATCTAACTGCCCTTAATTCTCATTAATTTATCACGCAGCAAAAAAAACCCATGTCATAATGAACCTCATAATTTTTCGGTTAAATCACAAGTCGTTTTCGTAACGAAACGAGAATAGGAGAGAATAATTTCCCTTGTCGTGCACGGACGTCCCTTTCCGGTCCATTATGTAAATATTCATCAAAACCCCAAAATGCAGGTCCTTCCGCAATTCATATTACACACACAATAACATATTCACGAGCCAATGTAAAAAGAACAATGGCTCGAGGGTTTTGTTTACGTAAGAAATTTTGTTATCTCTTAGTAATGAATAGTTTGTTTTAAAAAGTTTTAATTAATTTTAGCTGTAATAAAAATCAAGAAGTGTCATTAAATTTGAAATTTTGCAAACGATTCAAAGCCAACAAAATCGAACAGTTTGTTTTAAAAGGAAAACTAATAAAGTCAAGATTCAGAGATGAAATAGTGAACCATATCTATATATTAATATGTGAAGCAAAAACTTAGTACCCCTTTTTACGAAAATTGCGCGGATGGAGGAGTATTAATAAATATTCCACATTTGTAGAGACACACATACGCATGCATACTATTTTCTTACTGTCAAACTTTTCTTATTGCATAAAGTCTGTGGTCAAATTGAGAATAGGTACAATATTGTTTGTCTTTATAGTCTATGCTATGACATGTCTTTCTTCAAACGAGGCTTGCGGAGAGTACTTTATGGTAGGCAGCGGCTTGGCTCTGCCCCTGGCGCGACGGTGACCACTTACCATCAGGTGGGCCGTATGCTCGTCTGCCTACAAAGGCAATAAAAAAATAAAAATGTGGTCTTAGAAACATGATAGGGTACAAACTTATAATTTCAATTAATTATAGTCGAATTTCGACTACCGACGGACCACTAGTTAAGACAATTCAATGACCTTACCTTGTACCTTGGATGTCTAATAAAGAGATGTTAAATAATAATGAAGCACTAAGAAATGAATGCAAATGATTACAAGACAAAAGTCTATAGGGGCGTAGTTGGAATAGCTCTCTAGGCTATTAGGGAATAGGTAGAGAAATAAAAAGAAAAAAAAAACAAGACAATACAGTAACAAGGAATATAACTAAGAAACGACTAACACGAAGCCCCATCATAGAATTGAAGCATTTAAACAGAAACATTAACACAGTGCATCTAATGACATCAACTACGACTTATACTCGTAGTATAAGTTCTTATAGTTCTATCGTATACTTCAATTCGTAATAATTATTTGAAATATTGTGAAAGTATTAAATAAATAAAAAATTACCACTTTAATTTTGAGATATTTTGACACGCGTGTCAAGGAAGGACCCAAGATAAAACAATAAACTAATTATGTCGACTTTTTTTTCTACCTATGCTGATAGTCCTGAGAGGCTATTTCAGCTTCTCCTTCCAGGCAGCTCAAATCGGAGTGTTGCTAACACTGGCTCTAGCTAGAGCAGTACTTCGCAGAATCTACCACCGGATCGAAAACGCGACCCACTGAGAAGATCCTGCGAGAAACTCAATGTCTGCTGTGTCGATGGGTTAATTTACTTGTCGAGCCCTTCTTCGCAAGCAACAGGTTCGACGAGGACGGTGCTCGAAGTACCTAAAAGCACCGTTAACGGATCGGGAGGATCCGTAAGTAATGACGTGTTTAGGGAGACGTCGACAGAGTCAACTTAATTTGCCGACAACGATCACTTGGATGATTTTACTAAAGCTAAACGACTAGACTAACTAACTAAAACTAAACCACGCAAACTTTACAAATTGTGACTAAACAGAGCTAATAGTACCGGTGACGTTATAATGCACAAAATAAGCTGCGAGATGACGATCGAGTATCGATCTATTTGAACTGTAGTTAGTACATATAACTATATTGAAACACTACAATTAGCAACATTTGTTATGATGTCTATTAAAAAAGCGCTAGAAGAACTAACTATTCGATTTTGTTTGGAAGTTAAAAAATTGATATTACACAATTAATAAAAAACATTTACTGGTGAAAGGACCTTTTGTGAGTCCGCGCGGGTAGGTACCACCACCCTGCTTGTTTCTGCCGTGAAGCAGTAATGCGTTTCGGTTTGAAGTGTGGGGCAGCCGTTGTAACTATACTTGACACCTTAGAGCTTATATCTCAAGGTGGGTGGCCCATTTACGTTGTAAGATGTCTATGGACTCCAGTAACCACTTAACACCAGGTGGGCTGTGAGCTCGTCTACCCATCTAAGCAATAAAACAAAAAAGAAACAAAAAAAAAACAAAACAATATCGCTCATATGATCGTTTTCGTATGAAATTCAGCAGACATCCTTTAAAAATAATTTTTATATTGCTTCGTTGCGAGTGTCTTATTGCCTTATAAATTACGTTATTTAAATGATCCGAATGAAACGCGTTCTAAGAAAACAATCGACATTAATAGGGAGTTTTTGGGTCAAGAGCAAATAATGGAATAAGAAATCTTTGTAATATATGGGGCGATTCGATTAAGGTATTATGCCAACTTTAAAATATCAAATGTAGAATAAAAGAACTATCTATATAGGTTAGGCTATCCCAATCCTTCAAACTGGATCGCATGATTTCATCACAAAATGTTTCTATTTTAATACGCTTTTATTAGCTTCAGACGTATGTGTGTTAGTATGTAACGGAATCTTTGAACATGATTTTGACCCCCTTCAAAACGTCGGATTAACTCGAAATTTGGTATACTTAATAAGGACCGATGACAATCCAATATAAAAAAAATAATGAAAAAATTGAAATTGAACTAAAAAATTAAAACTAAATAATTATTTAAAAAAACTAACAAAATACGCTTTAACGGAAAATCCAACTAAAAAATAGAAAATAAATTTTAATAAATTTGAATTAAAAATAGGGTAAAAAAAAAATTTTATTGTAAAAAAAAGCGTGGTGTGCATGGTATCAGTAGTTATAAATATTTTAAGAACAGATATGAGTAGAAGGGTTATTTTGATAATATCCTGAAAAGCACCCCACGTTTATTTCACAATAAATTATATTTCTCTTACACTATTTTAAATTCAAATTTATTAAGATTTATCTTCTATTTTTAGTGGGATTTTCTATAAAAACGTATTTTTTTGTTTTTTTTTTTAAACTAATGTTTATTATTACTTAGATTGTGTATAGACTTGTGTTTAACTACAAGAGTGTGGGAACTATGTAAGTCGAAGTTGCAGTTGCAGCATCTGCAGTTGTTCAGTCGCGAGTCAAGTTTGGAGTTTAACGACAACGGGAAGATCTTCCACGAAGCCAGTTAAATTACTCGGTAGACCGACGGTCCGAATGTTGTTGTTCGGAACTTGTATCTATACAAACTTATCTTAAAATTTTCGTTAGCGTGTTTCAGGCGTCTGTCAAATATCTTGTCAATCAATGAAATACGTACATAACAAATGTTCACGATTGACTTCCACAGTGAAGGAGTAGCATCGTGTAATAAAAACCAAACCCGCAAAATTATAATTTGCGTAATTACTGGTGGTAGGACCTCTTGTGAGTCCGCGCGGGTAGGTACCATCACCCTGCCTATTTCTGCCGTGAAGCAGTAATATGCGTTTCGGTCTGAAGTGTTGGGCTTGTAATATACTGAGACCTTAGAAGTCTTATCTCAAGGTGGGTGGCGACATTTACGTTGTAGATGTCTATGGTTTCCGGTAATTACGTAACACCAGGTGGGCCGTGGGCTCGTCCACCTATATAAGCTATAAAAAAAAGTGTTCTATGGTGGCTACCACTACAGGTGTCATCCTGAAACATAAGTTCTATGTCTAAGTTGTATAGCACAACGGCTGCCACCTAAAACCGAAACGCATTATACTACTTCACGGCAGAAATATGGCACACATAATGACAATAAGAAATTCGAGATTAAACCATAATAGAATACAACGTAAATGCGCCACCCAACCTTGAGATATAAGTTCTAAGGTCTCAAGTATAGTTATAACGGCTGCCCCACCCTTCAAACCGAAACGCATTACTGCTTCACGGCAGAAATAGGCAGGGTGGTGGTACCTACCCGCGCCGACAATTCTAGTATGTTATCAATAACATACGACAGGTGTGACGCGATTTGTATCAGGCATTTGTAGACAGCGGCTAGGCTCTGCCCATGGCATTGCTGAAGTCCATTGGCGACGGTAACCACTCACCATCAGGTGGGCAGCATGTCCTACAAGGTCTGCCTACAAGGGTAATAAAAAAAAAATCTCAAAACAAAGGCACAAAAATTACTTCATATTATTTTGGATAACTATAGATATAACGTAAACATCTGAGTAATATTTCTTTACGATGTGCAGAAAATCAACGCTTAATAAATATTCAATCGCACCTATCAAGCTCAGCCTCCGCGCTGTTACAATTAATAAGATAATGTCGATAATAAACCATCTTTGATTATGCGCATAACATCGGATCCTTCGATTAGGAATCTTTGGTAAATTCGAGCGCCTTTTGTGAGCTAAGTTTATAGTTATCTGTGTTTACAGGCTCAGATATGAAATTAATACTTTAAAAAATATTGCGTGATGTAAAGTCAGAGCTACGTATCAAGAGGATCTTATGATGATACACGAAGGGTTACCGAAGAACACGGACATAAAACACGGACATTTTACTAGTGGTAGGACCTCTTGTGAGTCCGTACGGGTAGGTACCACCACCCCGCCTATTTCTGCCGTGAAGCAGTAATGCGTTTCGGTTTGAAGGGCGGGGCAGCCGTTGTAACTATACTGAGACCTTAGAACTTATATCTCAAGGTGGTGGCGCATTTACTTTCTCAGTAACCACTTTAACACCAAGTGGGCTGTAAGCTCGTCCACCCATCTATGCAATAAAAAGATAAAACAAAAATACCGCCACTCGCACTGCTGGGCCACACTTCAAGGTCAAAAGCTTGACTCTTTCGCGATAGTAACTCGCGGAAGTGATTCCTGACCTACATTTGAGGTGACAACACCACCACCGTTTTTACTACTCGGCATTATTTTCCACTTAATCTCTACATTGCGTATTCTGCAGATAACATTTCTGAACGCAACGCAACGTTTACTATTAAAAGGTTCGACTAAATACTAACCTTTTTTTTTCGGTCAGAGAGCCGAACCTCCTACGAACCGATTTCAAATATTTTTAGAAAAAGAATTACCGTTCTTCGTTTTAAAATTATTGGCCACGGGTTGAATATTGACCTACCACTATTGATTAAGAAAATACCCTCTTTTGTTAGAGCTATTTGCACAGAAATGCCGGAAGGTCTACATGGACCCAACATCTAAGACGAAAGGATTCTCGGAATGCCTTACAGACTCTATACAATTTAGTTTTAGCTGAACCCTGCGCCTTCCTTTGTGTTAGCGTCGTGACTAATGAAAACAAATTAAAGTTACAACATTACTTTAAAACTACTTAGTTTAATCATAGAGTGCGTTGAATGAAATACTATTCAAAGCTAGTCAAGTTTGGCTATAATTAGCGCCGAAAACATAAACTGTAGACATTTCGTACAAAAACTCTTGCAAACATGATTCTTAATCGATCAATGATTCTTGTTCCCGCGATGAATATCTGGGAGATATCATTCTTAGTGATAAGACCGCGGATTCTACTTTTGTATTTAATGTTTTGTATTGGTCTTTATTTTGTACGTGTACAAGAAAGCATGCTCTACTCTAGGCTGTCTATCGTAAGTTAATGCTCATGCTCAGACTCATTACACACAGAGGGTACATGAATACATTCATTTCAATATTTTTTTGTTAATTTTTATATTTTCAAGCTTACATTCTGTCACTTTTATGTAAACCATGAATTTCAGTGTATTTCTTGTCTATTAACTTTCTATTTCTGTGTATGTGAAGTAAAGCTGTTGTATTCTTTGTACGAGGAGCACTGCTGCTTGAGATACAGGTTTTATCACCTAGTTCAAGCACAGTTGCACATTACGCTTGTGTTTCTACTTCTATGTTAATAATAAAAAAAAATAAAAAAAATAGAAAAAAATGTTACCTTTGAACATGACCTAAATTACAGCTTGTTCGGCTGTAGAAAACTTTACCTCAATCGGATAAGCGGTGTACAACGGTGATAGAATGCAAAGAAACAAGGACAATCAAATTGATACAATGTTAAAAATCTATCTTCTATCTATACTAATATTATAAAGAGGAAAGATTTGTTTGTTTGTTTGTTTCGAATAGGCTCCGAAACTACTGGACCGATTTGAAAAATTATTTTTCCATTAGAAGCCGACATTGTCCCTGATGAACATAGGCTACTTTTTTTTTTTTTATTTTTATTTTATTTTTTTGGTTTCATGTGTGTTTTAATGTTTCCGAAGCGAAGCGAGGGCGGGTCGCTAGTCTATATATATAAAAATGAATTGCTGTTCGTTAGTCTCGCTAAAACTCGAGAACGGCTGGACCGATTTGGCTAATTTTGGTCTTGAATTATTTGTGGAAGTCCAGAGAAGGTTTAAAAGGTATCTTAAATATGAAAATGCTCGGAATTAAATAAAAATAACAATTTTGTTTTCCCTTTGATGTGTCCCTCATCGGACGGATTCCTTTCGTTTGTTTTAAGTTTATTTTATACAAAAGTTTAGGTCTTTTTTTTTTCGATTGAGGCGTTACAAAGTCTGCCGGGTCAGCTAGTAATTTCTATATAATAATATAAAAATGAATTGCTGTTCGTTAGTCTCGCTAAAACTCGAGAACGGCTGGACGGATTTGGATAATTTTGATCTTGAATTATTTGTCGAAATCCAGTGAAGGTTTAAAAGGTAGATAAATATGAAAATGGTCGGAATTAAATAAAAATAAAAAAAAATGTTTTTCCTTTGATATGTCTGTCCCCCGTCGGACGGATTCCTTTTATTTTATTTATCGATCGAGGCACTACGAAGTCTGCCGGGTCAGCTAGTTAATAAATAAAACAGACATACACAATTTTTTATCGATTTTTTTTTCTAAGCTGGTAGCCTTGAGAGGCTATGGCAGCGTAACTCAACGTTTAGGTGTACTCTCGGGGCTCAAACCAAGCGGCGTTGCCAACATTAGCCCTAGCAAGAGCAGTGCTTCACAGAATCTACCACCGAATCGGAAACGCGACCCACTGAGAAGATCCGGCGAGAAACCATGGGTTAGTTAATCGAATTTTAACCTTCGTGTTTAAATATATTATAAAATTTCCGTTTTGGATGTCTGATATATTCTATTTGTGGTCACAGATCATATCATCACAGATATTACAATCCGTAAATTATAAATATGTCGGCGGCAGCGCCAGGGATGGCTAAGCGGTAGTTTCCGTCATCACTCGTATTTGGTTGAACTCAGTTTATAAAAAGTCAATAAAACCTTTTGAATAATAATTATTGAAACTCAACACACACAACTTTCACAATGACAGGATAAACCGACAGTTTCGTTGCACATACCGACAGACCGACTGACTGACTGACTGAGACGCACGGACCGTCTGATACGGACTGAATGACTGTCTGACACGGAATGCCACGACTCTTTTTTTTTTTTTTTTTTTATGATTGAAAGTTAACTGGTGGCCCGAAGGCCTTTCCAGTTTCACCAGGACAGGTGGGCGAGCTAAGGCTCAGCCAAGAGGGGTGGGATTTGCTAACAACTGCCCGAGCGCCTCCGAAGGAGACCTAACAACTCAAGAGCAATTGTTTCGCGAATGAATCTACTACCGGATCGGAATCGCGACCCGCTGAGAAGATCCGGCGAGAAACTCAGCGGGCTGATGCATGGGTTAGGTTGCACGTCGACCTCTTTGTCGAGTTCGACGAGTACGGTTACCGGGGTCCCTAAGCCTGCCCCTAGTATTAGAGCTGAAGGCATCTAATGCAAAGGTTATTGGATCTGATGGATCCGTAAGGACGTGTCTAGGGCGTCGACGGTGACTGGCTCCTGCATGATCAGGATTCGGAGAGTAGTCAGCGGCGGCAACGATAAGGCGATTATCATGACGCATAGCCTTATCGAAGTATCGTTCCGACGCTGACTTCATGTATTTCCGAATTGATTCGAGGCCCAGGTCGTCGTGTAGGTCAACGTTCCTCACGAACCACGGAGCGCCGACAGCTAACCTGCAAAAGCGGGATTGTAGGGATTGGAGGGTGTCTATGTGTGTGCGGGCCGCGTGAGCGAACACCACACTCGCGTAAGTCATGACGGGCCTTATGCAAGTTTTGTAAAGTGTCACCTTGTTCCGAAGGGACATTTTACTCCGCTTACAGATCATGGGGTAGAGTCTACCGAGAATAAACGCGGCACGGTCACGGACTGATTTTATATGCGGGCGGAATGTCATCGATGCATCCAGGGTAACGCCCAGGTACTTGACCTTCCTGACCCAGGGTATGGGTTGTCTAAAGAGAGTAATCGGGGGTGTGAGATTCCTCCTCCTAATCCGGGAGGAAATCCGTGTGGAGCTTCCCCTCTGAAATAGCACCGCAGTACTTTTCGCTGGGTTGATGTCTATGCGCCATTTTCGGAACCACTGTCCTAGGGCTAGGGCTGCGCTCTGAAGCTTCTTCGCGATTAGGGACTTATTTCTACTAGAATAGTAAACAGTCGTGTCGTCGGCGAATAAAGCTAAATGGGTCGGCGGCGACCGGGGAATATCGTTGACGAATAAGCTAAATAGGAGGGGTGAGAGGACAGAGCCTTGCGGGACTCCAGCTGTGAGAGGTCGTGGGGAGGAGCGGGTTCCCTCGACTCGATATCGAAAAGAGCGGTTCGACAAGAAGTCCCGTATAATGAGCACGAGACTATCCGGCACGCCCATGTTGAATAGTTTGAAAATCAAACCATTGTGCCAGACTTTGTCGAACGCTTTTGCGACGTCGAAGAAGAGAGCTCCCGTGTATAACGGTTTTGGTCGATTAAGCCCCACAAGAATGTGCTCCGTGAGCCGGTGCACCTGTTGAACGCATGAATGATTTGTACGGAATCCGAATTGTTCATCGATGAGAATGCCCTTGGATGAGACGAAATCTCTGAGGCGCTTGTAGAGCAGACGCTCATACAGTTTGCCTAGAGACATGAGGAGGCTAATCGGGCGGTAGCTCGTCGGATGATTTTTTGGTTTACCGGGTTTATGTATGCCGATAACGTCCGCTTCTTTCCACACCGCGGGAAAGATACAGTTCGCCATAGCGGCATTAAAAATAGATGCCAACATCACGATGAGTTGGACGGGTAGAAGTTTAATAACGCGGTTAGATATACCGTCGGAACCGGGAGCCTTGCGAGGACGTAGGTCTTTGATCAAGTCTTTAACTTCCATCGGGGTGACGGGTGGTAACGCATCCGAGGGTGGCAAGGAGGCTCTGCGTTCTACCTCACTGTCTACTAATTCTACATGAACAGGGTCCACGGATTGAGTGCTGGGCGTGCACTGGGTTTGCAATGTATCGGCCAGCAGCTCTGCTTTTTCGTCATCATCAAAGGCCGCGAGTCGGCCTGAGGGGCCTACGAGGGGGGCATAGTTACTACCGTATCCGATTTGAGAGTACGAGCTAAGCGGTAGTAAGACCTTTGGGAGGGCGCGAGTCCTTCTAAGAAATCAGACCATCTGGCATCTCGGACTTCGGCGATGCGAGACTTTACGTCGCGTTGTAGGGCACGCATTCGAATACAATTTTCCGCGGTAGGATACCTGTCGTAGGCGCGTATCGAGGCGTTCTTAGCTCTAAGGAGTTCCCTAATATCGTCGGACAATTTGAAGCGGTGAAGGAAGTCCTCCGCTACAACTTGTTTCGATGACCTATCTAATGTCGAGGTGATGTGTGATGTTAAGATGTCTATGGCTTCAGCGGTATCCTGAGGAGACGGGGTAGAGTCCGGGTTAAACGGGAGCGATGGTGGATCAGATTCAGCCAGGCTGATGCCCAGCGTGTGCCAATCCACCACAGTCCTCGTGACGGGAACGGAATCGGGAGCGCGACCGAGCTTCATGACGACGGGACGGTGGTCTGAATCTAACTCTGAAACGACTTCGATCGAGTGTAAGCGCAGAGTTACGTTTTTTAATAACGCTATGTCGAGTATATCCGGGCGATGCGCGATATTTAGCGGGTAGTGAGTCGGGGTTAACGGAGCGACGATATCGAAGGCGAGATCATCGACTAACGCGTCAAGCCGCCTGCCATTCGGGGTTGTGGTGTGTGAGTTCCACCTGATGTGTTTACAATTTAGGTCGCCCGCCAGAATGACAGAGCTCCCCATACCGAGCAGCGCCTCAATATCACTGCTTAGAACGATCTTATCCGGTGGAAGATAAACGGACGCGATAACGATCGGCGCGTGTCCCGTCAGTGAGATTCGGCACACTGATGCTTCGATATTAGCGAGCGCGGGAGGATCGAGCGGGACGCAATGCAGGGCTCTTCTATAGTAAATAACGGTACCACCACCACGGGCAGAGAGCCTGTCGTTCCTGACCATGTTATAGTTCGCGATTTTAGGGTCACGGCGCGCGGGCTTAAGTAGGGTCTCCTGCACTAAGAAAATGTCGATTTGATGGTCACGCAAAAAATCACAAACCTGATCACGTTGATTTGCGAGACCGTAAGCGTTAAAAAATCCTATTGTTACGGATAAGGGTTTTATTCTACTAATGTACGCCATTGATTACCGGCGGAGTGAGGGGAGGACGTACGTATTTAACGACGCGTATACGTCAGCGTATTCTTGCACAACGGCGATGAAATGTTGTGCAGTGGAGGCGGCGCGAATGGCGTCACCCAAAGCGTTAACACGCTCAAAGTTGATCGACTGAAAAAAGTCAATCGCTAGAGCGAGATTTTCGGACGCGGTCGGAGGGCAGGTCGCGGGGAGGGACGTATCGCGGGGGTGGGACGAGTCGCGGGGGAGAGAGTTGTAGCCGTGTTCGTGTACGGCAACGGTTTAGCCCAAGCCGAGACGCTGGGCACCGACGCCGGCACGAAAGCAGGCTTAGCCTTCGGCACAGAGGGTACCGTGGCTTTGATGTCTGGGCCGGAAGCTCGGAGGCGGTTTTGACGGGCGACGCGGCGATTTATTTTTGGAGCTCGGGGGCATCCACGGTAGTTCGCGGGGTGACCTTGTGTTCGGCACAGGACACAGCTAGGCGGTTCCGTCGCGGTTTTTTGGTCGCGAGCGCAGAGGGCCGTGGCGTGATCGCCCAAACACTTAACACATCGGGGGCGCGCGTGACAGTTACGGGAAGAGTGCCCGTACAGTTGGCAGTTATGGCACTGACTAGGAGTGCCTTTTTTATGGGGGACTTCGACGGCAATACCGGAGAGCCTACAGACGGTCCGAATGTTAAAAATTTGCTTACCCTCGGGGGTAGGCTGGAGGGCGACTAAAACCATATTGTATGGCTCCCTACCGCGGCCGGTGTGCATGCGGTGCACGGAATTTACTGGTAGGCCTTGTTCTATCAGATCTGCCTTGACGAGATCGGCATCTAGCTCCTTCGGGATTCCACGTATGACAACGCGGAGTTCGCGCTCCTCCTGGAGCGTATAAGTGTGGAAACTTATACGCTCCTTTCGGAGGTAACTTGAGAGGGCCCTATGGTCGTCGGGTGTCGTTACTTTTATTTGAATCCCGTTGGCGAGATTACGGGCGCTGGCAAAATTAATATTTTTGGCCTTAAGGGCCAGGGAAACTCGGTCCCAAGCTGCCTTCTCTTGAAGGATAACCGGGGGAGGGGTCTGAGTTTTAGATTGCGCCACCGGTCGCGGCGACGGAGTGGCACGGGCTGGAGGCGCAACGGGAGTCTGAGGGCGGGGGCGCGACGCGTTCGCGGCTTTGCTAATTTTAGCGGCCGCGAGAGCTCGAGACTCCGCGGCACGCTTCTTACCCTTTTGTACCAGGGTGAATCCATCCGTCGATGAGGCGGGGGCGAGGTCGACCTCCATCTCCGAGTCAGAGTCGGAGGACGAGGAGGCGGGCGCAGGTGACCTACAAGCAGGAGTTTTGGAGGGCGCGACGGAGGCCGCGGATGATCGCGCTGCTGGAACGGTGGCCACGGCGGACGACGCAGTAGTTTTACTCGCCAGTATAGGCGACGCAGGAACGGCAGGCACGACGGAGGCTGCGGTGCTCGATGTAGACGCTTTGCACGAAGGCGACGCAGGAGCAGCGAGCACGGCGGAGTCTTCGAGAGAGCTCGCAGTGTGATTGGCCTTGAAAGCCAGAAACTCTGAGGCGAGCTGTGGGTGACGAAGTCGGAGGAATTCCACGAATACAGCGTCCATGATCGCTGAGTACCCAGGTGGGGCGGCCCCGGGTCTTGAAAACACTCGCCTTGCGGCGAGGCCCCAACTTCTCGGACCTGAGCGGTTCTATTGAACACAGGTGGCAATGCGGCGCGATTACTACAGGACAAAGAAAAAGCACAACAAAACAGAAATTACAAAAAGAAGCAAAACAAATAAATACTTGCAGGAAAACACTTTGTCGGCAAATGTTCCACGAACACAAAAATAACTAAAACAAAACAAATAAAAGCTTCCAGGAAACACACTTGGTCGGCAGATGTATCACGAACACAGGCCGCGCGAACAATGGCCGGGCTAACAAAAGCCGGGCGAACAAAGACCGGGCGATCGAGTGGACGATGAGCACGTCCGCACGTGACGGGTGCCTCTATCGGAATGCCACGACTCTGTCCACGTACCGCCATTTTATACTGTGGCGTTACGGAGTCTACCCTTCATTTTGTGATATTTATCAAAACAACATTTCATCATTTAAAATAATAATCAAAAACACCGTCTTAATATTACTAAAAGTCGTTATCCACGACAAATACGTAATGAAAAATGAATTGTAATCAAATATTATCTTAAGATTGGTGGCAGCATTCGATGTTTCGAGTAACCCCACTTCACACCAGATGGGCCATGATGTCATTCACGCGTCTAATGCAAGAAAAAATATCATTCAAAAACCGACCCGAATTCTTTAAAATATTAAATATTTTATTGTACAAAACGTGACCTAAATTTTCGTTCCCTTAATTATATTAAAGCACTTTGAGGATACCTCGGATCGTCAAGGAACTTAAAACCTCCCTCCAGAAATATAAATTTGCATAAAACAATTTTCCTCTCTGTCCACATTTTAATTTTATTGAACGTTTGATACCGATACTGTGAAATGACATTCGTGCCTTCCAACTAATTATGTTTACTTATAACAACATTAAGGTTATATTTTCAGGACATAAAATATAAATCGTACGGAAATTGGGTGTTAGAACATATTTTTATAATAAATTGAAGATGTCGAACTACGTAATAACACTGTCCAAGATCGCATGCTCATTGCTACCTTTTAGCTTAACCAGTTACGTTTAAAGTTTGCTTTCTCTTGTCCCCTAGTTTCGCTTATTATTATTTTCAGCCCACGCCCGCCCTCTTCTGGACATAAGTCTACCCCAAGGTTCACCACAACAATTTACATTAGTGTTATTTACTGCATTTTTATACTATTACTTGCTGTACTCGTCCGCTTTGCTGGGCATTTAAAATTAACATTATTATTTCTTACCCCCACAAAGATTCTCATCATTAACGCCCCCGCAACTGGTGTAGGGAGTCCAACAGTCATATAAATATTATTATCATATCCATTAAGTACATGTATTTTCTACATGGATACCAAGTTTCAAGTCAATCAGATGCATGGTTCAGTAGTTATAACGGAACATCCATAAAAACCTCTAGATATAATATATAGTATAGAAGTATAGATAATTATCAATCAATAACACGTGTCCTGTGCTACTAAAAGCTAAAACTATATTTGCAAAAATTACGTCTATACATTACTTCGTCGCTGTGCGAAATAAAAACCAAACAATATAAACACAGTTTTGAATTTACAAATTACTAAATGTATGCCTCTTTTAATTTAACAATAAATTTTGACATCGTTAAAAATATAACACATCCGAATTTAGGTATAAGTAGCTCAAGTATCAAAACACGTAGTGAATAAACATAAAACTGCACGAGTTAATTTTTTTCCATGCATTTTATGCAAAAATTCAATACGAACGACTTTCCATTAGCCGAATTTGATTCGACTATTAATTTACTCAGAATGTTTTTTCTTTTTTTTTTCAAATATAATTATAACTTTTATGACCGTAAAGTGAAAAACAAGCATAACTTAGAATACAATAAAGTCTTTTTTTTTATATTTTCTGAAGTTCATAAATTGCAGACGCGATAAAACGTCTCTGCCGTCTAATCTCGCCTCTATTTTATTGCTTTTAGAAACTTTTGTCGTTCAGGATACTTTATTAAATAAAGAAATGTATTTATGTCTGTCTATATATTACTAATGTTAAAAATATATTCGGATCGCTCAGATTTTCGTCTTGGTTCCAAGAAAATCACAGAAAACATCTCTGTGACCTTATCACGTCCATCACTCACAATGACGTTACCATTAAGTTCCACAGAGGTGTTATTATGATGCGTGTTACATGGAAAACGGGAACGAAGTCTATTTTGAAACTGTATTCTTTACTAACAAATTACAGCTACCTACGTTTGTAGGCGAGGTTGTTTTTTTTAATCGTGACGTTATTAACCACACATCCTTACTGGTGGTAGGACCTCTTGTGAGTCCGCGCGGGTGGGTACCACCACCCTGCCTATTTCTGCCGTGAAGCAGTAATGCGTTTCGGTTTGAAGGGTGGGGCAGCCGCTGTAACTATACGTGAGACCTTAGAACTTATATCTCAAGGTGGGTGGCGCATTTACGTTGTGGATGTCTATGGGCTCCAGTAACCACTTAACACCAGGTGGGCTGTGAGCTCGTCCACCCAACTAAGCAATAAAAAAAAAACATCCTTACAATCTAATTTTTTCTTTATTGCCCTTGTAGGCAGACGAGCATACGGCCCACCTGATGGTGAGTGGTTACCGTCGCCAATGGACTTCAGCAATGCCAGGGGCAGAGCCAAGCAGCTGCCTACGGATCGTCCTACGGATTGTTGTGTAATAGATTATCAGTTTTTTTTTCAGAGATTTTTATACTTATATCTCTGTCGTTGACTGAGTTATAGTTTATATATTTACAATGACAAGATGAAGTCTGCTAAATTCTTCTACTTCTTCGAATACTTTAAAACTATTTTCGTCCGTCAATCGCCGTGACTACGAAAACTGTAAAATATTTAAAATTATATAATCATAATCAAAAATTTAAGATTAAATCTTAAATGTAACTTTAATTACTGAAAAATGAAATGTAATTAATGAACAAGTGGAAATAAAAAGCGCCAAGAAGTAGTACAGAAGTAAATAATTATGCATTTTCATATTTGCACGATAATTTATTTCGTATACGTACGACTTGATGATATAGAACGTCCAATCCTTCGTTCGGGTTAAGCACGTATGAACCCAATTATCAGGGATGACCTTGAAACTTCTCAATTAAGCCGCAATGTTTTTTTCGCCGAATATATTGTATCCTCACCCGGTAGTGAATTAACAAGTTTATCCTTACTCCCGTGACCCGGTGGCATCAGGTGTAGCCGTTGTTTGAGTAATCGCAACTTTGAAACAGCGTAATTTACTATTGTCAGAAATTCTGATGGTACGTTAAATAAAAAGGATTCACTACTTCAAATGTGGCTGGCAAAGTATTAGCAAAAACCAGTACATCCAAAATAATTGTACTTTGTATATATTGTAGATAAATAACTGTATAGCCTGCCTTTCTTCTTCTTCTCAATCATGTCACTCTGGTCAGAGTGGTCGTGATCGTTGTTTAGTGTTAGAGGGGGCAAACCTGACGCGTCTCACAACGTCACGCCATCTCTCCCTGCTCGAGGTCATTCTACTGCACTCATGAAGAGAACCTGCCACTATGATAGTGGTTAAGCCTGCCTTTATAAATACAATCATATTTCTTCTCCTAATAAAGTCCCCTGCAAGCCACAAATCGGCAAATAATCAGAGGAATGAAAATCACTATGAGAAGTTGTTATTCCTTCACCGTGGAAGTCAGTCAAGAATATTTGTTTTTATAACGCACGGTTATCCTTTAGGCAGTGGCGTAGCTAGGTAACAAAGGGCCCTGGGGCAAATTAAAAAATGGGGCCCCACTGCTATGTAAACTGATTAGATTTTATCAAATAAAAATATGAAATATACATATACTTTAAAAATGCTAAGCTACTTAAGCTCTTTTTTGTGCACTGCAGGGCAGGTAATAAAAATATTAAACAGTAACAACATAACAGGTTGGGGAAAAAGTATTTTCGCATTATGGATGTATGAACTTGTAATAAAATCTCTTTGGCTATATATTTGTATCTGGCTGGTTTTGGTATCAATAAAAGTTTAAATATTTAAGAAGATAATTCCTAATTCAAATTAAGAAAATGTGTTATTTTTATTTATTTTTCGTACTGTCAAGATGACTGAATCTAATGAAGAAATTCGATACATTTTAAAATTTTACTACAAAAAAGGTAAAAATGCAACGCAAGTCGCGAAAAAAATTTGCGATGTTGTGGACCTCGTGCAGTGTCTATGAGAGTAGCACAAATTTGAACGTTTTCAACCCGGAAATTTTGATGTCAAAGGTGCACGTCGCTCTGGTCGCCCTATTACGGATAAAATGTATGCCATTTTTGAAAAAGTGGAGCAAGATCGGCATATCAGTAGTTACGACGTAGTTGAAGAGCTGGGAATTGACCACAAAACAGTTTTGGCGCATTTGAAAAAACTGGGTACACAAAAAAGCTCGATATTTGGGTACCTACCTCACGAGCTCACTGAAAGAAACCTAATGAACCGTGTACTCATTTGTGATTCTTTATTACGACGTAACGAACCATTTTTGAAGAAGCTAATAACTGGTTATGAAAAGTGGATCACATACGACAAGAACGTGCGAAAAAGGTCGTGATCAAAGGCCGGTCAGGCTTCACAGACTGTGGCGAAACCCGGTTTAACTCGCAACAAGGTGATGCTGTGTGTGTGGTGGGATTCGAAGGGCATTATTTATTATGAGCTGTTACCACCAGGCAGGACCATCGATTCTGAACTCTACTGCGAACAACTGATGAGATTAAAGCGGCCGTAATTAATGAACACAAGGGGTGTGGTTTTTCATCATGATAACGCTAGACCTCACACATCTTTAGCCACTCAGCAAAAATTAAAAGTGCTTGGCTTAGAGGTGTTAATGCATCCGCCGTATAGTCCTGACCTTGCACCTTCTGATTTCCATCTGTTTCGGTCTCTTCAGAATTCTTTAGGCAGTGTCAGGTTATAACATCACGAGAGGACTGCCAAAACCAATTGTCGCGGTATTTTGACCAGAAGCCCCAAATTTTTTATAGCATTGGGATCATGTCCCACAAGATGGCAAAAAGTTATCGAACAAAATGGTACCTACATACTTTTAAATGTAAGTAAACTATATAAAAAAATGTTGTGAATTTTCTTCAAAAATGCGAAGAAACTTTTCCCCCAACCTATTACAATGCGCTGTAGCCCAAATCTATAGATTTGACACGATTTATTGACTTAACGGACATCAATATGAGTGGTAAAATAAAATAAAATTGAATTGAATTTTTTATACTGGTCAATATAGTGGATATTGACCAGTACAAAAAAAGTTTTCTTGACATTAGCCTACTTACTCCTGATACAGCATTAATTTTTAACCGTTCTCGAAAAAAAAAAACTTAACTCAAATTCACAATAAAACGCACATCGATGAATAATAAAACGCACATATCACTAACCGTCAAATTGACAGCACGGCCAACCTACAGAAAGAATTTAGGGGAATCCCCTAGGCATAACTTTTGAATTTCTCTCAACTGAGCTGTAATGATCAAAGTGGGGCTGCAACTTGTCATCTTTATTTTGAAAATGGGAGAAATTTCCAAAAGTTAAGTTCGATCGAGATTTCTGGTAATTATTCGAGGGCCCCCTGAGCTTGAAAGCCCCGGGGCACTGCCCCGCCTAGCCCCTGGGTAGCTACGCCACTGCCTTTAGGCCACGACGACTTCAGATTCCGTAGGTATTTGAATCGTCAGAAATAAGAATGAAAATAAAAAAACGCAATATAAAACCATAAAATTAATTTTAGTTATAGTTACGTAATTACGCTTATTTTGTGGTCGGACCTGTTTCTCACACGGTACAATCGTGTGTCTCCATTCCTATGCTGGATCAGCCGACACGCTTTGATCTTTTGAATATGCATATATGGCATATGGAAATATTCACATAAGGTTTATAAGCTCTGACAATTACTGAACATCCGAATAAGCCGTATGCTTATTTGCCCATTTTGAACAATAGTAAAAATTCTATGAAAAACCGCTACTGCAAACATAGCTTATAGCAGCGGCTCAGTTACTCCCCGGGGTAATGAACAATTACGGTCCGCAGAAAAGTAAAGATTTTACTTGAGTTCATTTATAATTGACTGTTATATTGAAATAAAGGATCCGGAGAGAATAGTACCGGACTTCCAAGAAATAAATGTACTGATCTTTTATTAAGCTTGGTTATATAAACTTGAATTAGGACCCGCCTTAAAGAGTTTATAAGAATATATAAATGTTCGCTTTCGAAGAACATATTGTGAAGTCATGCATTCGGAAAACAGTAATACAAGTCTGTGAGAATAAAATATCTAGTAACAGCACATTGCAATTTATGTTTTGTACATTTAAAATGGTCGATTCTTTGAACTCACTTTCCACTGCATTCACTTTTTCATGTTCATTACAACCAACTACAAATCAAATGCTAAATATATCATTATTATTCACACCAACAAATTCTTAAAACTTATTTATTTATTAAAAAATCTATTGTTTTCAAAACGGCTCCGGGATTTTTTGTTAAAACATGCCTTAAGGAAGATTTATTCCAACTCACGTCTCCAATCCTCTCATAGCGTCGACAAAGATGTAAAATCAACGATTTTCTTCACTAATGACTATGCTTTTTTTAAGGAAGGCTTACTGGTGGCCCGGAGGCCTTTCCAGTTTCATCAGGACAGATAAGCGAGTACTGGCTCAACCAGGAGTCACTAATGTCTCGTTTAAGCCCATTTGTTTTTATAACACATTTTTTCGTATTAATTTTGATATGAAATTTACAACGACAAAGAAACAGTCAACAATATCGGTGACGTCATATCGCTACATATCGCTTCATCGTGTGGGGACGCGGTTAATAAACTGGGATGGGAAGCAGATTTCTTTGTGTTGTTTCGATGAGCATTCGGACCATACAGATAAATCTTGCAGCTTCAGAGTTCAGTGGTACATATCTACATCTTTTGATTACTGAATTAAATTAGGGAATGATATTAAAGGAGAATGCCCATTGTAGTATGGAATTTGGCTTCAATTTGTGCTCTCATGTAACTTACCTCATTTTGTAGGGTTTAGGTAATATGTTTATTCAATTATAAAAAAAAAAAAAATAGTTCGCCGGATTTGCTAGTAAAAGACCAATGAAGTTTTTAGAATTAGGTTATTTTTTGTACAAGACAGCAGTGGATATTTTTTGATTATGCTGAATTCCTAAATACTTAAAAACATACGTATAAAGTATTTTATTAATGAAAACATGCACATAGTATAAACTTATTTACCTAGCATAGTATTGTGTGGCTAGGGCCACTACGTCCATTCGTGAAGTTAAAGGTTGCGGAACTATTGCGGAAATTCAAAATAAAACAAAAATAGACATAAAATAATTTATTTCTCAGCCTAACATAGACACAACAACCCACAGTTCGATTGCCAACGAGATAGCTGTAGTAATAACCATGCATTAATAGTATTAGCAACGTTTTCATCACGATTGATTAATAAGTACGTATGATAAATAAATTAATTCTGCCCCCAATATATAATGAGGTTCAAAGGAGTGGCTAAATTCCGGTACCTTGGCTGCACTGTAACAGACACCAATGACAGGGAAGATGAAATCGAAATTCGTATACAAAATACCCTACGATGCAGTGCAGCCCTACACCCGGTTCTCTCTTCGAAGCTACTAAGCAGGCGCACTAGGATTCGGATATACAAGACTGTAGTCAGACCGATCCTATTGTATGGATGCGAAGCATGGACGCTCACACAGAAAGAAGAGGCAAAACTTCTCGTGACGGAGCGAAAGGTATTGAGAAAAATACTAGGACCAGTTCGGAAAGAAGACGGTTCTTGGCACGTCCAAAAAAATAAGGATGTGGAGAGGCTTTTTGGTGAGCCAAATATTCTGGGGGAGATGAAGGCACGGAGGCTCGGATGGCTCGGACATGTAGTACGTATGGAGCAGGTTCGGGCTGTGAAACGGGTGTACACGGGTGTACCGGAGGGACGCCGCCCCATAGGGAGGCCCAAGTACCGCTGGTGTGACGCTGTGGAAGGAAATTTACGGGAGCTCCAAGTGTCGGACTGGCAAGGTGTTGCGCAGCGCCGGGATGAATGGCAAAGTTTATTGTCGGAGGCCAAGACCCACTTCGGGGTCATAGCGCCAGCTCAGTAGCAGTAGTAGTAGCCCCCAATATCCCTGAACCCTGAACTTCTGCCTAACAAAATAGGTAACGAATAATATGATCGAAACACACGATGTAGCTCAATCGGAAACATGAAAAACGGCGTCAGTAAATCAAATTATTACTGTTAGGTAGGTACTTGTCAAATGTCAGTAGTAGTTGTATTTTTCCAACTGGAAAGGCAAAGGTATCATACCATACATAATCTTTTATAAAAAAAATTATAAAAAGATATAAATATTTTGCTAATTGAATTAACTAATTTAATTTCATGCCAATTGATTAATGTCTCAAATTAATCAACTTCATTTCATTTCACTCCATTTTATCATTTTTTTAAAAGATTAGGCTGTATGAATTAATATCTTTGCCTTTCCATTGGGAAAATTGAACTACTACTAGATAGAAGTTTTTAAATTACTAATTGTTTTAATCTTCTATATCCGGCGAAGCTTAACTTAATATTTTTGAGGAAATTGTTAAAAATAAAAACTTAATTTTTAATATATATTTGATCGTAGCACAACACGAAACCAAAAATGGGCAATCTCCTTTGGGAAAAAACTACGAGTAGTAATAAATAATATAAAAAACGACGTCAAGCATTTTTTTCCATCAGTACAACTATTTTCCTGTTCTTCACTTTAAAAGTATATCATTGATTTGTGTTAAAACTGACTAAAAATGATTAACTTCATACTTGTAACATGTTTTAAGGCACATACGGTCTTTGACAGTTTCCATAACAATTACATATAATAGGTTATAATATTACTTTTTGTAAAATCATGTATAAAACACAAACACAAAGCCCCTTTTTTTCTTAGTATCATCCTATTATACATTTTTACGCACATAAATTAAATTCTTAGAAAACGTATTAGCTCGCTACACCTACCGTTTGCATTAAAACGCTGTAACGATTTCTAAATACATGAAATACAATACAAACAGCGAGTAAATAGTTACCTAAGTTATCCACTTTTATTTAAGTACATTAGAAATGGAGATTTTATTAATATTTCATACCATTTCCTTGGATTTACAACTGAACAATTTCCGTTTGGTGCTCTCTCTCTCAATTTATTCAAGCACATAAGCCAACGGTATTGAGACGAACGTTTACAGAGGTCGAAAACGACTAATACTTTCTAGTTATCCAGACATAACAGATCGAAACGCCCAACATAGTCGTATACTGCTTAATACAGTTTTTTCTCTCAATGAAATTGACTGCTTTATCGACAAACCAGCACTCTTGAATCACTTATACCAAACTTCGGCAAACTTCTTAGCCAAAGAGCCAAATATGCAAATTAAAAAATGTAGAGCCAAATCTGTTTGTAAATGTAGTAAACATTTATCATAAATTTAGAGATTCATTAAATTATAATGAAATGTTAATACAAAATTTACAGCCATTTTTAAATAAACTCATATAAAAATCAATTTTCAACAATATACATATTGTTTGTAATAACATTTCATAGTTATAATAATGCATAAGAACTATTTAATATTAAAAAGTTATATTTTTCTTGAAATAATACGTTTTTTTGTAATAAATTATTATTGCAAATCATAAAATAAATGCTATATTGTACACTGCTTCGATTAATATATATAATAATCGACATCAGTCAGGGGTGCTGATATTAAATGACCGTACATACTATTAACCGGCTTTTTCGTCCACAGCCGGATAATATTAGAGGAAGGCAAGCCCGTAGGATATTTCTGCCGCCAGAGCCACACTCAAGAGTTCAAAGAGTCGCACTTTGCCGACCTCCGACGTATACTATTGGGTAGGTATCACCACTAAGCCTATTTCTGCCGCGAAACAGTAATCCGCTTCGCTTTGAAGACTGTTGTACCAGAAAAACTGACACTTGGAACTTCTCTGCCCATCTTAGCATTAACAGTGGTTACGGTTGCCCATGAAACAATGACAGGTTCCTTTCGAAAAGACATATCAAAGCGTTGAAGAAACTCCACGTAACACGTTCCAGAGGCGTACTATGCGTATTTAATCGGCAATAAAGATGCCACAATTAAAATTACTTTTACGATTTTAATTCGCGCTTATTATTATTACTTTATTATTACAATTTTTTTAACGTTTTAAACGCTTAACTCTCTCTGAACAGAGCATAAATACACTTGAATACAGTAAAAAACAGTGAAAAATTTGTCGACATTAAATAACAAGGTAGCATGTACATAATTTTTACATAAATGTTTATTATTAAACGTCTGTAATACTTGTAATTTGTTTACGTTAGTGGGAAAAACTCTTTACAAATTCTCACCACGGCGGTGCGCTGGTTCTATATTTTTGGAAGGAAGTTTTTGCGGGGGCGAGTATCGCTAAAGATGCACAAAAAGAGGAGGCAGGCCGAGACTAGGTTATAAGGAGTAGACGTACCTGCCAACCCGTCGCTAGCTTCTTACAGGCTGCAGAATTAAACGTCAGTGCTGGACGACGCGTAATGGCGGCGGCTACATAGATTATACACTTAATATATTTGAGGGCGGCTAGCCTGACGACTTACGCGGCACTCTTCTAAATTATTTGCTCATAAAACTGGTATACCACTCGCGCAACGACGAGTATGATCGTCAGTAAGAGTTCGTAATTTAATAGAAAATTAATAAAAGTCCATAAAAATATTTAGATGAAAAAACAAGCGGCGTGTGCGTGTACAACGCGTGCGGTGCGGTCGGCGATAGTCTTCTTTCTTTACTTTTGACTTTTGCTTTTATGTTTTTTTTATAACTGGCCATGCGATAGGTTTTATGGCTACTCTCATTAAAAAAGAACCATACGTGAATAAATATTTCTGGTTTAAAATTTAATTTAATTTTATACATAATAATTTCCAAAACATTATTTGCGATAATTAAATTAGCGTTATTATTGACATAAAATTCGAATCATTTAAAAAATGCGCTCACTACGGGATTCGAGAACGTTGTCAGACTATCAAGCATTTGAAACCCAAACTTCTTAAAACCAATTCAATGACGCTTGAGAACCAATGAAGTAGTCTTCAGTCCTCCTGAAATTAGTGCTTGAAATACTGCGATGTAAATAGATTCGCCAGAGAACTCATTGAACAATAGCTAACAAAGTCAAAGAAGAATATTCATAGAAATTTAATTACAATTTTTTTTATTGCTTATTAAGTGTTGCTTGTGTACTTTTGCGATTGATGCGGGTTCCATTTTCTTTACTTTAGAAATATTGAAGTTGTGGGAATTCCAAGAAGAGAAAATGGGTCGACTAGCTTTTATTATTTTCCTGAAACATGTTTACTAATTTTAAAATTATATATTATAAATATTATAAAGGTCTATTTATCTGAAGATCGTCAAAAACCAACGATTCGTTCTTTATAGCTTCACTTTCACAAGTTTCAATGATTAGTATGCAAACTTTACTCTAAAATGAAGCTTATAAACCAAATATTGCCTTCCTTGAAAATGTTTCTTAGTGTCCGATTTTATAATGTTTTCTACACAAAATAAAAATAGGTAAAATAAGCTTAAACCATTTTTTTAGAGACAATTTTATGCATAATAAATTTTGTCACACAACATTTTATTAATGAAAATCCACTCATTGTGATCATCTAGATTACTTCCAATATTGAAAATGGTATATATAATTTCAAAGACGGCATTAATTCGCTGACAGGGCTCAAATCAATCATTTTCGGAATACATTTAAACAGTGGAAATCTTACTGTGATCAAAACTATGAACCTTCTAATGTATTCAAGAAAGGGAACTATTCTTCTTCTGGCTCGTATCATACTTGACTTAGAAGGTAGATGAGCATACAGGACACCTTAAAGTGATTGGATATCAGAAATGCTTGGGTCACGTTCATACCAATATCTTCCGCAAAAATCGTATTCGTGTATGTATGTGTGTATTTGTTGTACATGAGGTTTTTCTATCTTCGTTAGCAAGATTATTTATTTAAAATAAACAAGACATCAGTCGAGGGGGCCAGCATGCGCACCAAGCATTCTGATTAGAAGTCAAACAGAATAGTTCTGGTGGCAGGATGTTTTAGGAGTCCGCGCGGGTAGATACCACAACCATGCATATTTCTGCCGTGAAGCGGTTTGAAGGGTGGGGCAGTCATTGTAATGAGACTTAGAAATCATGTCTCAAGATGGATCGTGGCATTTACGTTGATGATGCCTACGGGCTCCCGTTACCTCTTAACTTCAGGTAGGCCGTGAGTTCGTCCACCCATCTAAGCAATAAAAAAATAAGCTTTTAGTATCAGAAAATACTTTATCTAAAAAAATGTTGATCGAATGATAACAGAAATTTTATATAATACAATTTATATGTAATATTAACTGTTTATTAAAAATACATGAGGCCCGTGCGTGATCCCTACAACTATTAATATAATCAAAACAAGAGGAACAACATCAGTTTTACGGGATTTTCACTTCAAATGTTTAACCTTGATTGGAATGTTTTTACATGACGGCCGATAAACAAAATAAAAATTTCCTAAACGAATCCAGAGCAACGCAAAGATTTGAAGAAAAGTCCAAGGATCAACTTATTCTGGCCATCGAGAAACGTAGTTAACGACCGATGAGATTATGGCCTAAAAGAATGTAGGATAATAATCATTTTAACATCGTACATTCCCATTTCATATTTGGGCCATTCTTAACGAGAATTATCGTGAGTGCTTGCCTTGATCGCATTTTTATTACGTAAATGAATAAATATTGGAGTAATGTGGAATAATAAATGAAAAAATGACACAGATATCACGATAAAATTGAAATGTAATTGAATTTTGTAGCGAATACTGTAATTGAATACTGGTGTTAAGTGGTTAAAGGAATTCGGCTACCACCACCCACCTTGAGATATGACATCAATGTCTTAATTGTAGGTACTACAAAAGAACCGTCCAATCTTCAGACCGGTATGCGTCACTTTAGAAATAAGCAAGATATCCGCCACCATAAGTACCATCATGCGGCTTTGGAACATGCCTTAACCACAGTTCGATATTTGGGGGTAAAGAATTTTGAAATTAAATAGTAAAGTAACTACTGATAATATTAGCCTGTTATCTAATATTTTTAAGTTCTTACTCCAGTAAGAACAACGCCATCTACCGTCGAACAGCAGAAATGAATATCAAAAGAACTAGTAATATCGAGAACGCTTGAGAAGTACAACGTCATCTATTGTCTGATAGCGGAAACACACATCGAAGCTACTTGAATTGCCCAGAATCTTTTCAATAAATCTAGGGATGTCGTATTGACTATAAAAGCATTGCAGATATGGTACAAAGGCAGTCAGTAATCGGATCTACTCGAAGCGAAACAGGGAACAGTTCGTCTGAGGCGAAGCGGAAGAAGTCAATTACGAGTTGTAAAGTATTCGTTAAGTGTTTTAAGTTAAATAGAGTTTCATTTAGTACTTCGGTAGAATTTTTATTTATCCCGAACCCCAGCGCGTAATAATATTAATTTGTTACACAGCATTTACAACTTTTTGCTTATGTACCACAGAGCTATGCACCAATTTGCTTCCCATCAGAATTTAGAGAGAAACATCTTCATATTAAGAATTCCTCACAAGAACCATATATGAGAACGGCATCTACCAGTATGACACGCCCTAGGGAAATCTACGTGCAGTAGTACTAAATTTTATATTTTGTGCTTTTAAACAAAAGTAGGATATATTTTTCACTTTTCGCTGTCCTGTCAGGTCTGTCTGCGGTTCATTTTAAATGTAGATAAGATATTTCAGCGCTTTCTCGATTTAATGGGATTGTACTTACAATTTTCCGACCCAGCCTCGCTTCTTATTTGAAACGCTACGTCCGGGAAAATATAAATGCGAGCTTCCAATAGTCCTAATCATTATCGTATTATTATTATTCAAATTCATAGTATATCATAATTAACAATACCAAAGTTTTATGATCGTATGGTTTTTTCTGTCACAAATCTACATTACTCTATTCGACATCAAGATTAAAACCAAAGCAATATAAGACTGGATTACAATGTCTAAGCGCGGGGACCTCGTTCAGACTCCGGCGCAAAAATCGCTAAATCACAATACAATCAAATAATATATACAGTCAAACCTGGGTAAGTGAGAACTGGATAAGTGAGAAAACTCTATAAGTGAGAGTAATAGCCAGGACCCGTCATTTTAAGCTCCCAAAACCTCTATTAGCGAGAAACAGAAACCTGTGTAAGAGAGAGTCGATTTTCCTCATGGACCTCCGTAAGTGAGACTGCTACTTATCTATACCTCTATAAGCGACAGTCGAGCTTTATTTATTTATATTATTTAGGAGGAACAAATGACAAAACAAATTACTAATTTAACATCTGCTATTTTATTACTCATTCTTAACTTTCGTGGAACTTCCTACCATTGTTTTTGTATTGTTTTCTCGTCAATATTGAACCTATTCTATTTCCTGGAACTAAATAACGTTGTTATTTTATCGCATTCTTTTCGAATAGACACGTGTGCCTGTGTACCGTCCTGTTTGTCGGACTTACTCAGTTTATCATTAATCAATTGCGAACTAAAGTTCTGTTCTGCATCATGTCAAAACGGAAAATTAAAGTACTGTCATTAAGTGATAAATATAAAATAGTAAATGTATTTGAATCCGGAAAATCGCGAAATTAAATTCAGAGGGTGCATTAACGAGAAACTCGGGTTAATGAGAAACCTCTATAAGCGAGAATGAGATTGTGCTCCCTTGAACTCTCGCTTATCCAGGTTTGACTGTATACCTATATCTTTTTTTCCTACCTATGCTGATAGCCTTGAAAAGCTATTTCAGCTTCTCCTTAGCGTGTAGATGAGCTCACAGGGCTCAAACCGGAAGTGTTGCTAACACTGGACCTAGTAAGAGTAGTTCTTCGCAGAATCTACCAGCGGATCCGAAATGCGACCCACTGAGAAGATCTGACTGTGTCTAGAAGTGGGCTGTATCTTACCTTGTGTGTTTGCCAATCAAACCACAATTCTAATTGAATGGTTGAAATTGTTTTGAAGTGTGAGATTGTTGTTGTTAGAGTGTCGTTTTTGTAAGTGTTGCTAGTGTAGTCCTAGGCTACCCCGCCGGTAGGTACATACATAGGGCCCTCTTAAGTTGCCTCTACTTCAGCCTGTCTTGCGCTTGCTCTTTAATATCCCTCCGGGTCAGACCACCAGTCCTCATCTAATTAGAATATCACTAAATAAATCATCATAAGATGTAAACAAAAGAAAATAACAATTTGAAAAAAAACATTACTTAACGTCGTACATTGGACAACACCATCTCCGGCTTCAATTTATTTTTCGTATAATGCTTTTTGAATAAATGTAGGTATTTTTCTAATACTCTTTTTATTTATTGTAAATTTACTAACTGACCCGGCAGACTTCGTAGTGCCTCAATCGATAAACAAAAAACCTAAGCTTTTGTATAAAATAAACTTAAAACAAACAAAAGGATTCGTCCGACGGGAGACACATCAAAGGAAAAACAAAATTGTTATTTTTAATTAATTTCGTGCATTTTCATATTTATCTACCTTTTAAACCTTCTCTGGACTTCCACAAATAATTCAGGACCAAAATTAGCCAAATCGGTCCAGCCGTTCTCGAGTTTTAGCGAGACTAACGAACAGCAATTCATTATATATATTTATAAAGAGATAATGATTATAATCATTGTATCCTAAATATGAAAAATTGAAGAGAAAACACAAGAGGGTTTTCTACGTCGCTTGCTGTCGTTGCAGCCAGCGACGGTGATCACTCACCAACAGGTGGGTCATCTACACTACATCGGTACTACAAAGGAAATAGAAAAAATCCAAAATAATAATAATAAACGCGGTAGCCATCATAGAACACAAGATACTTGACAGATGCCTGAATCTCGCTAACGACATTTTCAAGATAAACTTACATACATATTTTATGTACATAAATCAACAATATTTAGACCCTCTTTACTGTTCTGGTGAAAATGGGAAGGCCTCCGGGCCAGCAGTAATCTTTCCTGCATAAAAAAACATTTGGACCTGGACTTTGGACCAGATCTGTGAAAGATCTTCCCTTTCTCGTTATTCTCAAACAAGGCTTAATAATTACGTCAACGACTCGCAAAAACCGAACAACATAGATGACATTTATGTTAAAATGAGTTTTATTTTATTACGGCCGTCGCAAGAATGAAATTCTTTCATTTATATTTTATTGGGCTAATTGAATATCGTAGAAAGAGACTAGCAATTCGTATAATAAAGAAATTCCTTCTAAGGACAAGGACTGAGGTTATGTTTCGCATTGTTCTTATGATCAAGAAATAAAAACTGACAAAACCACATTCTATCTCCTTTAAGAAATATCAGTTACGCTAAACTTAATTACGTACATTCTAATTACGAACTCTTTATTCGCTTGTGGATCAACATTCGTAATTAGTAAAGTTCCATGCGTATCTGAAAAGCCCTTTGTTAGACATCTGAAAAAATTGGGGCAACCTTAGTGGTCTTTTAATTATTATTTTTCTTATTTTACACTGCATACTATTTATTATTATGTTACGCTGGTAATAGTAACGCCATCTATCGCCGAATAGTCGAACGAATATCGAAGGATCTAATAGCACCTAGAACGCTCGAGAAGTACAACGCCATCTTTTGTCAGATAGTGAAAACACAATATTCGAAATGTGTGGAATATTCTCGATAATTCTAGGGATGTGGTATCGGTTATAAAAGCGTTGCAGATATGGCACACAGTCAATTAATAATCGGAACTACTCGAAGCGAAACAGCGAACGGATCACCTGAAGCGAAGCGGAAGAAGGGAATTGAGAATTTTAAAGTGTTAGTGAAGTGTTATAAGTGTTCTAAGTGCTAATACAGTGTTAACTTGTAATCCGGTAGAATTTTTATTAATCCCGAACCCAAGCGCGTAACAATTATTTTGAATTTTGAACACATTATTTATATTCAATTATCTTTTCTGTTTTCCAGTGTCGAGCATCCAACCAAATAAGTTTTTCATGGATTTCTTACAGTAACTATACATCGTGTATTTACACTCCACAGCATAAGTACGTACATACCTATTGAGAAACGTGGTTGAAATCTAATCTACATTTAAACTTGTAGTGGTAGCACCACTGGTAATAAGGTCTTGTTATGAGTTCTCACGAATAGATCCTGTACCACAACCTTCCTATTTTCTGAGGCGAAGCAGCCATGCGTTTGAAGGGCGAGACAACTGTAATAGTATCTATATATTAATAAGTGAAGCAAAAACTTTGTATCCCTTTTTACGAAAATTGCGCGGACGGAGGAGTATGAAATTTTCCACACTTATACAGAATATAGAGAAGAAGTGCACAATGCTAATATATTTTTTAAATAATGCATAAAAGATGCATTAAATCAATAAAGAAAACGTTACACACACTACATACCATGTATTTGACGCACACACACACGCATGCATACTATTTATTGTCAAACTTTGTTCTTGACGTCTGTGGTCAAATTGAGAATAGATTAGATTGTTTTTCTTTATTAATATTTTTTTATAGAGAAGCCTTGGCGAAATTTGTGATTATAGAAGTATAAAATACAATCATAATAGTGTACAAACTTACAATTTCAATTAATTATAGTCGAATTTCGACTACTGCGGGACCTCTAGTACAATTAAATCTTCGAACTGACATCTCAAAGTACATGGGAAGTCTATCAGCTCCTATAACATAATGCCATAATATGTACTGTGTCCTGGTCCATTCGAAAAGTGCAATTTAAATTTAAATAAAAATAATATAATAATATGAAGTCGTCGTGGCCTAAAGGATAAGACGTCCGATGCATTCGTATCTTGCGATGCACTGGTGCTCGAATCCCGCAAGCAGGTACCATTTTTTCTAATGAACTTACCAAATGTTCACGATTGATTTCCACGGTGAAGGAATAACATTGTGTAATAAAAATCAAGCCCGCAAAAACTTTAATTTGCGTAATTACTGGTGGTAGAACGTCTTGTGAATCCGCACGGGTTAGTACCACCGCCCTACCTATTTTTGCCGTGAAGCAGTAATGCGTTTCGGTTTGAAGGGTGGGGCAGCCGTTGTACTATAAAAACTTAGAACTTAGAACTTATATCTCAAGGTAGGTGGCGGTATTTACGTTGTAGATATCTATGGGCTCCGTAACCTCTTAACATCAGGTCAATAGGCCGTGCGTTCGTCCACCCACATAAGCAATAAATAAAAACTATCAGGACAATTAAATGCTACCAATTCGTGGAGACTTAACGAACATCCTACCTGTATAAATATCTCTTCAACTAGTTCGAGCGGCCATTCAAATTTCACACATTTGATAAATGAGGATATATGAAATATCATTGTTACAATAAGAAATGTTGTTCCCAAACTATCGCAAATAATACCCCTCGGGACTGCCGCTGTGGGATTAATTAGAGTATTATGAACAGAATATTTCGCGTTATTGTTAAATACATTAAGAACGTTATTACGTACTGAGACTTATTTTGTTGAATAGTTCGAGTATTATTAATCCAAAACTCTAAATATCGAAGCAAACAGATCCTAAGAAGCAGAGATTTTTTTAACTTTAAAATTTAATTATGAGAAATTTACAAAAACAGATTTGACTACGCTGAAAGCAAAGTATTAAAAAAAAGATGTGTGGTGTCGTGGACACCTGACAGGAACGAAGTTCCGTAAAAAAGAATTACGAGAAAAAAATCGCGCGGTGAAATATCGCTGTGCGGAAAACAAGGCCTTATTCCACGGACTTTTTCTTACGGTTTTTACTATCACATTTTTTTCAGTTCGGTCGCGCAGCAAAATCCCTATCTCCTCCAAGCCTGCCGTAAGGAACTTCGTTCCAAAAACGGAAATAGTAAAACAATGAAAATAAATTGAAAGTACTTTTACGGTTTAATCTCGCATTTGTTATTATCATTAAGATCATAGCTAGTCGTCCGTGACCACGAAAACCCGAAGTTATTCAAAAGGTTGAAAATAATACAATAAAAATAACAAAAGCGATATTAAATCGTAAAAAGAAGCGTATTAATTAGTTTTAATTTTGTCTACGATTCGCGAAAAAAAAACCGATAGTGAAAATAAAATCAAGATTGAAATTGTTTAGAAATCTTTTTTTTATTTTATTGAAGGATTACTGGTGGCCCTGAGGCCTTTCCAGTTTCACCAGGACAGGTGGGCAAGCAAAGGCTCAGCCAGGAGGGATTTTAGAAAACTCTTTAAAGCACAGTAATAAGGAGAGTACCTATACTTAGAATCAGTCTATTTTTCCAGGTCCGACGAATATCACGCGTGCCTGTACATAATTAAATGTTCGTAGGATTGAAAAAGAATACTTTATGTGCTTAGTGTTGTACTAAATATATGCAGTATGATGAATATCATAGATATTCAATTAACACAATAATATATAAAAAGAAAACTGTAACGCGTTTGTACAAAATAATTGGGATTTATTGCAATAGATGGATAAATTCACATTCTATACTATTCATTATACCTGATGTCAAGTGATCTCTGGAGCCTATAGATGTCAGGACGCGCATTGTACCACCACCTTGTACGACTTAATGGTACTTAACATTACTTATATTAATTATTATTTTACATTACATTACATACATTACATAACCACGGGGTGCCGATTTTTCCTTCAAGCACTATTTGGAAGCTATTGTAATACCAATTAAAAATCAATTTAATCAAATAATTCACATAATATATTTGTACGATAGAATTGTTGTCGTGGCCTAACGGATAAGACGTCCGGTACATTCGTGTTGAGCGATGCACCGGCGTTCGAATCCCGCAGGCGGGTACCAATTTTTCTAATGAAATACGTACTCAACAAATGTTCACGATTGACTTCCACGGTGAAGGAATAACATCGTGTAATAAAAATGAAACCCGCAAAATTATAGTTTGCGTAATTACTGGTGGTAGGACCTCTTGCGAGTCCGCGCGGGTGGGTACCACCACCCTGCCTATTTCTGCCGTGAAGCAGTGATGCGTTTCGGTTTGAAGGGTGGGGCAGCCGTTGTAACTATACATGAGACCTTAGAACCTGTATCTCAAGGTGGGTGGCGCATTTACGTTGTGGATGTCTATGGGCTCCAGTAACCACTTAACACCAATAAAAAAAAAATTAACAAAAAAAAAAATAACAGCAATAAAGAAATAAAAAAATAAAAAATTAAAATATTTTAAAAACTAATCGTTATCTAACCACTTTAGCGACGGTCATTTTAGGACATTTTAACCTAACAATTAAATATTCTTAAATCTACTTCTATGGTTTCAATTCGCGCTCATTATTTCCATTTTATTATTTCCGATGATATATTTTACAGTTTTCATGGTCACATAAAATGATTGATTTCATTAACATAACGACTAGTAAAAATTTTACAAAAAAAATTACGAACTTGACAGTTATTTCAAAATAAATAGAATATTATAAAAAATATATTGAGATCTCGTATCAGGACAAAATCGTGCAAAAGTATTTTATATAAATTACATCTTACATCTATTACCGATTTTTTTTTAACACGACCTCATTAGCAACGCAAGGATTGATACTTCATTCTATTCTGCACTATAAAATAAAAATGCGTTTTAATTACAGAACTATTTTAAAATTAAGGTCTATAAAAACATACAAGTAGGTAAATTAGAAAGCTTCTCCTAACACGCGACTGCCAAGCTCCTTATGAAAACCAATAAATCAAGCCGAGCATTAACATTTACCTTCTACCCAGCACGTTAAGAATGAAAATAAATCGCACCTAATGCTGAGCCAAATCACCGAGATGAAATTGAAATTGAGATTGAGCTATACAATGTCGGTGTGTAGTGATTCAACGATCCTTTACGGCGGTTACACACAGCACCGTGCCGAGGTAATATAGGGAGATTTCAGTTTATTGATCTGTGAAATTGAAAGAAAACGACCTATGCGAAATTCAATGGCATACGAATCTAAATAAGTAGGAAACTTTTTGTTTAGCTCGACGGTACGTACGTCACGGAAAGGTTCCAGCAGCTTGTGTACTTAAGTACATAAAAGTTTTCAATTTGAGAATCCTTATTAATTTTTTAAACTTCTTTAGTACAGTTGTGATTCGTAACTTTACGAAATGGATCTTGAAACATGACATCCACTCAATTTACTTTTGTATGGACACTGTCAAACCGGAAAATATGCTTCGTGGCATGGCATTTACAATGATGTACCTACGCGGGCGGGCTCACAACACCACCAGTATATTTAACCACATGAAGCTATTCCTTCGTAGTGAAAACCGTTCTTGAGGACGTGCTAAATACTTACTTACTAAGAAAAAAATTTACTTAAATATCAAAGCTAAGAAAACTATCACTATTTAACCACTAAAAGAATGACTGATATTTGCTATGGTAATTATCCAAAATATTTATCACTCTTTAAGATTTCTGCCAAGAAATAGAGTCGTCTACGTTTGATGTATAATGGATTAGGACGATTAGGCTCAGTGATGTGGTAATTAATGTTACCGGAGCAGCCTTCGCAATAAACGCAAAAGGAAATGTTGACCTGCACTCAAGAACAAAATGGCCGTATCGTATTGTGATTTCGAAATATTATGACGGGAAAAGAATAGGGGAGAGTAAAGCCGGATATTGGTTTTTAAGTAAAATGCTTAATACCCATGCAGCAAAAGCAAAATAATACTTTCCTAGCACAGATACTTATTGTTTCTTATATTTATGCAATAATCTACTGTGGCAAACTATGGGAAATTCCTTTGCCGAAACAATTAAGAAGTGTGACGGCATTGTTGGAAATAGTACCTACTATACTGGGAAGAGAGTTCCATATCTAGTACAAAAAAAAGAAGGGGACTATGTGCTGTATGTATTTTTTACCAAATTTAACATGAAGTCAAAACGGCAGTGGGACGCCCTTGAACGTTCAGCCTCCGTCTCGCTCACTGACGACCTGGGCTTAATGAAGATCCAGTGCCACTGAAGAATCGAAGAGGAGGGAGTTCGTCAGCAGTGAAGCTGGAGAGGTCAGAAGCCCCCCGCCGGCCCCTACAGGGACCGTCTTGTGGCGTCCAGCCTTCTCATCTCATTTCATCTCGTTTCACTCAATTTAATTAAGTTTTATCCCAAGACATTACTCAAAGAGCCGGCCGTCGCCATCAGCCGACCATCCAATTCGTGGCCGAAGTACTTGAGACCGATCAACCCGGCCCCGATACGAACGCCTCCGATCACGAGGTGGGCACCCGGTAGCGGCGCGCGCCCCTGCCCGTAGAATAACAGGGCGTGGTTTTCTCGACCGCCACCACCAGCCCCAACCTCCGGATCGAGCCTGCACAAGCTGGACAGGCAAACTCTCGGTAGTCTCTCCCCGGGGCTGCGACCAGGTGTCGTCAGCGTAACACATTATTGCCGTTCCCGTGGTGCCGGTTTAGGGCACCGCCTTTTTATCTAGTGAGCGAATGGTGGTCATGCGCGCTTCATGGTGGAACCTCGCGCCTCCAGCATGCGAGCCACCACCTCAGCTCCTCGACTTCTATAGGGTCTTCCGCTTCGGATGGAGGAGGGGCAGGGCCGAGCTACGATCTGCCACCTCCTCCATGCGCTCTTCTAGGGAAGCGGCCGCAGATTTCAGGCCGACCCATACTAGCCCTTCAAAACTGCGCCCGATTTTTTGCCTATTGAGGACATTATTTTCCCCATTACTTTGAATGTGCGAAGGGAATCAGAGCCCGTCCGCACCGAGAGGTCCGCACGGGCTCTCCCTCCGAGGAGCCGGACGGAGCGGAGGACGCCGGCGGTCGAGCCAACTTTTGAACAGATGCAATTTTATTCATTACTTCTTTTGATTAACCAGGGGTCAGTCCCCTGGAATCTGGTAGTACCCTCAAGACTGGACTCCCTCGAGCCCTCCACCCGGGGCATTTTAAAGAGGTTACGTCCTCGCGGCAGCAGCTTCCCGTCCCCCACGTGTTGATGATTACGGGTTAGCCGGCGGCCCGCTGAGTGCAACGAGCAACACGACAAACCACCACCCAACGCCCAACGAAACCACGCCGGTATACCGGTACCCCCTCTGGAGGCGTTCCTCTATAGCCATAACCAAGGACTTGGCGACCAGCGGCCAGAAGATGCGCAAACAACGGCGGCCTCTTCTCATCAATAAGGGAGGCCGAAAGTGGCCCACCATCTCCCGTTGGACACACCGAAAAAGTTCGGACGTGACCCCAAAACATGAAAGGAAATAAAACCGATACCGAAACAAAACAACGACGAAAAGAAAATAACAAACAAAACAATATAAAACAAACGTAAAGGGAGAAAGTGATTGAAATTTAAAACGAATTTGTTGGGGTGGGGTAACATTAAAGTAAAAGTAAACAAAATATAAATAAACGAAATTCGAAGAATTATATGAACATAAAATAAACGAAAATATATAAACAAAAAAAGAAAAGAAAGGATTATAAAATTGTGTTTTGTTGATTCGCTGAATTACTAAGTTTTAAAGGAATTTAGTAATTTAAGAATAATAAAAACGAAAAGGGTGCTGGTTTTCGTCCGCGTCGCTCAATCTCTCCCGCCGTCACAACGAGAGAAGGAGCGATATCCCTGGCAATGTTGCCCAGTGGCCCGTTATCAGGGATGTTTCAGGACCCTACCCACTAAATCGCTCCCCTGCACTTTTCGCCCAAGCGTCCGATCCCCTTCGAGGTCAAACCCGGATGAGGTAAGGGGGTTACCGCCGCCAACACTACAACCAGACGGCGCAGCTCATCCCAAGGACACCCAGCCAACGGAGCCTTCGAGGCGAATCGAAGGTTCTAATACGTCGGCGTCTCGTTACGGTAGCCCGTCGTGCCGCCCAGACGATGCCCTGGTGTCCCGGAATACCCCGCTGGACCAAAACTAGCCTGCCGGATCGGACGCACTTCTCATTACTTCGATTGTTATAAAAAGCGACTCAGGACTCACCGGAAAATGGGCAGAGCGGTTCTGAATAGTGATAAAGCGTTGTCAATGTCAGCTTTTAGTAATAATGATTATAATAAATAACAAACATAATAATTATTTAGTTATATTGATATTAATTACGATAAAACTATATGAAACGAGATAAGATGAAATAAAATGAAACAATGTTCTAGAAAATAAAAGAAATCGTGAAGCCACGCACAGCGATTTATTACTTAAGTTAATAAATTACCATGGTATTTGTTAAATTTGAATAACACACAAAATTAAGAAAGTAAACCATTCACTCAACTCGCTCGTTGCATCCCGCCCAAAAGTCTAGTTTATTCTAAAATTTATTAATTTTTTAGCAATCAATTTCATACATTGAGTTCAATTTCAATTTTAGACAAAACATACTTTGATCATTTTTACGAAGATTTGGCGCTAAGATCTTTGATACTTTGCCTATCTAGTGATCCAAAATATAAATGTATATCTATGACCCAGACGAATCAACAAAATAACCTATAAATTTTAATAAAAAAAAAAATATCGAAATGTTCTGAAACATTTCTGTTGTGGTATAATTAATAAAAAGTTCTTAAAACATGGCTTCTATACTAATTAATGCTATAAAAAGGCTACATGTATCTCCTCAAATCCGCTTATGTTCGTTGAATTCAGCCGCGTTACAACACTACCGCAAATAAAACTATTAACATTTTAAAAAAGGAATGGGAGTTTCCACCGCTGTACACCAAACCCAGAGAGGTTTGGATCGAGAATTTGGACAGTGTAGAAGAAAGAAAACTGGGCTAATCGAATTACATCCATGGTTTATGCGGCTCCACCTAGGATCGACATAATCCACAGCAACGTTATATGGCAAAGAAATATAGATGGGTTTCCTGGGCACATACCAAGACGAGAGCAGAAGTTCGGGGTGGAGGCAAGAAACCGTGCCACAGAAAGGGTTGGGTCGCGCCAGACATGGCTCAATAAGATCACCGCTATTTCGTGGTGGAGGTGTAGCCATGGTCCTCGTTCAGGCAAATCGCCTTCTTATGCTACCATTTCATCTTAGGCTACATGGCTTAACTACAACACTGTCAGCCAAACTAGCTCAAGATATCTCCATATTGTTAAAGATTTAGAATTGCCAACAGGATGAATCACAGTATTTGGTTGATCTATTGAAAATAGGAACTGGGGGCCTTCAGTTCTAATATTGATGAGTAAGTATTTAGTAGTTGAAACAATTTGAATTATTTGAAAAGCCAGTGAATATGTTGTATAGTTGTATTGTACTATATCACATAATTTTTGTTGACAATAAACAGTTAGGAGTTAAGAGACGACTTGTTAGTAGTAACAGATCCCATCATCTCATTTTATCATCACATGGCTACAACTGCAGCAGATATGTCTTCTTATGTGTTTCATTCACAACACACTTTGGAATGAACTCCTCTCCATTGTTTTCCAGAGTGCTATGAAATGTCTTTCTGATGAGTTTGAGGAGAGTCCTCAGTTAAACAGTAAGACTTTGCCCTTGCATTTCTGATGTCCATGAATGAATGGACTACTTACCACTATGTACCTACAACAGCAATAAACCAAATTTAATTTTAAAATCAGCTTTATCAAAATTTATAAAGTCTTTTTGTAAAAAATCTACTACTACTAAACATTTCAGCACCGACTATGCACCAAGGAATATTACGGCAGCCACAGATAACTTGTTGCATGTAAACATTATGCCAGTATACGGGCTGAATGTATACTCAATGTTAAAACATGACACCCTCATTTTAACTCAAGCCGCTGGCTGAAAAAATTGAAGAAAAATTATATCACTTGCACAGTGATAATAGAGAAAGGATGAAGAAATTCAAAATAGATCAAGTTTAGAATTGAAAAAGTAAATAAAATTGAAATTTGTGAAAAGTTTAAGCTAACAGATGTACAAAAAATAAATAAATGTACCTAAGAGTACACACAGCTGTGTCTTTACATTAGTGTTTAAAAAAGTAGCAAGCTGAATCTGGTGATGAAAAGGGAAGGAAGTAAACAAAATGAAGTTCATAATAGATCTTTTGTGCACATGTGATGAAAATTACATATTGTATCATTTGGTAGATATTTAGTTATATTAGAAGAGCCAATTAAAATTTCAAATAAATACACATTTTTGTTCAATTTATTTCCCCTTTCTCAAAGTTTTGTTTACTTATTTAACACTTAATGATTTCTTTTTAAGCTGACCAAATACTTACAATTTTAAACTCAATAGCTTATTTTATGTAAAATAAACAATATTTTTTTAAATTATTATTATTCATATGTGTGTATTATTCCATAGATGTCACATTGTAAAAAAAACCATCAAAAGCAAATTATTAATCTGGAATGATGGATTTAAACACAAAGGAAATAATATTCCCTTAGTTTAGTCAACTATTTTCTTCATTTTTCCTTTAATTACAGGCACCTGTAATTGTATTTATAATTTAGTATTGTGATACATACATCTAACCACAGACCGCACTGTCATAAGATTCAATGGAAATGTTTGCTTATTTTAAGCAAAAGTAAATATTATAGTCTAGAGGGGTACAATATATGTAAATAAGTATTTTCCTAATATAGTTCTACAAGTTATGAATATGTAGATTTTTGTTTGGATAGAAAAGATAATTAACATTATAGTTATTCATATGCCAACTATTCTCAGTAACATATGTGATCAATTTTAAATGTAGTAATATTTTAAAATTGAATTTTAATTGAATTATAATTAATTTAATATTTTGTTATTTTTAATTTAAATTATAATTTCAAATTCAGTTATAACTGAATTCTTCTTCTCAGTCGTGTCACTCTGACAGAGTGGCACGACTATATATAACTGAATATAGCAATGATAATTACCTTAGGTCCTTGTTTAGGAAACTTCCTGCCATTTTTGTCTAATTTGCCACTGAGGTCAGACCATTATTTTCTCCTGGTACATTAGGTTTATATTTGGCCATAGTGACATGTATAGTGTATAAAGAAACTGGATCGCATTTCTTATTTGTAGGTTGTTTGGAACTTTATTACTGGAATAAAGATTTTATCACAGAAATTTACTACTACTTAGAAACTGATGAAAAATATCTAATCAGCATATTAGCATTAAACAAATCTCAATCAAAAAATTCCTTTAATATTAATTCGGTTACAAGACTTAGTTAAACAAAGTTATATTATACTCACAATTATTGTTAGAACTACAAATTGCTTTGTTTCTTTATGTTTAAATCTTGTTTTTTTCAACCCTTACACAAGAGCATGCCCTTCTACTTAAATTGGTATCTGGATTCAACTGTCTTAGATTTGGTGCTGAATGCGGATATGTATTAAAAAGGCCTGGCATTTTTTTCTACTCGACTTTTGACATCTTTATTGCAACTTGTACTATCTTGTGTTCTTGACCTGATTCTCGATGAGATGTACTGGCCACTATGAGTCTGTCTGACCATTGGTGTCAAATTCTTGGACTGCTGAATTTTTATCTCGATTCTGGAGTTCGTATTTTATTAGCTTTTTTAGATCTGAAAAATATTTAAGTACAAGTTTTTTTTTCTAGAAAATAAAAATAAATCCACTAGACTTTAAATGAACTCTCTGAAACATTTCTCTAAAAAACTAAAATAAGACATTAAAAACACCACGTATAAAAGAAAAATAACTATAAAATAATAATTACAAGGCATATAGTTGGAATCGATAAGGAAAATTGAATTCCAAAGAAACATAAAACATTGAAGTTGGTACCTGATATAAAGTACTTCAAAACTTGCCCGCTAATATTTTGTATACCTAAATCGTTCAAATATCTCAATATTTCTCTCGCATCTAACTGTGAAGTTATTTGATAGTATTCATCATCCTGCATTTTAATATCTTTACTAATTTTATATTAAATAGTTTACTACTTGCATGCCAGCTGGTAAATAACAACTTAAACGAGTCTCTAACGGTGTTATATGCTTAAATGATGTCTTAGCAAATAGGAAATTAGGAATTAATAGGATGCACTTAATTAATAAAGCTCATGTTTAACAATTTAACAGTTAACACTTTCACTCTTCAACGTATGGACAACAATGCGAGACCGGTCTGTTATCGATTTAAATCAATGAATCGTTTTAAAAAGGAAAATCGATATCAGATTTTTTGGCTTCGGATAGAACACACCCATATAAAATACAATTACAAATACATTGGTTAGAACAATCGAAATCACTTTTACACCTTATCAATCATCATCAAACTCAGGTTTTTACACGAAAGAAATAACAAAGCATTGTTCACGTATGAAAATTATCTAATCACCTGTGAAAATGATCATATTATGTTAATTAGTGTTGCGTCATTCTCATCCTTATTAACTGACTCTTGTGTTACGTGAGTTATTGAACCGGTAATTTTATTGGCTTCCATTTACGGCCGTTTTCAATAACCTATCTATCCCTAGTTTCGGTTACTAAAGATAGACAAATCTATATTTTTGTCCTTACTTACGTTCCAATAACCTATCGACGGGCAGCAGTTCCTATCGGATTTATCTATCCATCGTCGGGAGGACGGATAACCTGCTAAAGATAGAACGCTCATACAAATCGTGCTTACTTCCGTTTCAATATGAGTTTTAAGTAACTCTCCGGTAGGCGGCGCTATCTCTAGTATGGGCATTCGCTTATCTGTCAAAATCGGCCGGTTACATGTTTATCTTTCGAAAGTAAATCGCTATAATTTAATAATTGTTTCTCTTCATATTGGCATATTGTAGCAGTGATGATAGTGATATGGAATTATTTCAAATGATAATGGATTGTGATGCAGATAGTGATAGTGAGGCCGATATCATATGGTTAGGAAAATAAAGATCGTCTGAATTACATGGCGAAGATCAATAATTACGAATTTGACTATAGATTTCTGAGCAAAGGTGTTGTGAATGAATTGATTAATTTAATGAGACCATATTTGAGTGTAACGTCAAAAAGGTAAGATAAATTTTAACCATAAAAGTACTCGTTATTACAACTTATATTTGTTTATAGCAATAGCAAAATTATACCTAATTTTTGTTGTGTTACAAAATCACACTCAACAGGAATTCTATAATACTGCTGGATTCCCATGGTGCCCTAAATGACATTCATATACTAATACAATAACCTGGTAGGCTATTTACCTTCATTCTTATTACACACTAATACCTCTACATTTTATATTTGTTACAGATTCAAATATAGGAGAGGAATTTAGAAATAGAAAAAGAGTATTTTGAATGTGTAATTTGTGTGCAATGCATCATTGATGTTTCAAAATGTTGTTGCTTGATGGCCTGGGTCTACTCATGATACAACTATAATTAACCATTCCGATTGAAAAGGTATTTCTTATTTATATTACCTTATTATATATTATTATTATATTTTTATTTATTTATATTATATATTTAGGTGTTTATATGAATTTAATATGACACTATTATAATAAATTATCTACATATCAAGAGAACATTGATAACAAGGTGGACTTGGAAATTGCTATTTGCTTGCCGATAGAGGCTATCCCCACAACCCTATCTTTTAACGTGATTAATTAACCCACATACTCAATCGGAACGATTTAAAATGAATCACATATTAAAACAAGAAATACTATAGAGAGGTAATTTTTTTTTAGTTAAGAGCTTGTTATACTGTATTGTAAAATAATTTAAGCGAATAATGTATAATTTTCAGATGCATTGGTGTTTGTAAAAGAAGACTCCCTGTATATCATTGAAAAGTAGATTAAAACTAGAAAATATGCAAGCTGTTATTATAGCTGCCATGCTGCATAATATCGTCAGAAGTATGAATTTAGAAGAATTAGAATCAGAAATTTCAGTCGCAGATACATTACAGGAAAATAATATAATTGTTCATAACAATTTTTCAAAACTTACATCTGAAATACAACTATGTACTTATAAATAATTGCTTCCAAAGATAATTTATAAAATAAACTCCAAAGATAATTTGACTATTTTTATTTTCCAAAATGATAATTACATGGTAGTTAGTACATGCAAGATATTTAATTTAGAATTTGTACATATACTTAAAAAACTATCTAACATAAAATTATTATTGCCTACTTAATTTATGAAATTTAATATTCCTTTTAAGTAATTTTTAATTTTTTAAATTATCTAAATCTAACTTAACTTTTGCTACAACAATCTCCTTTTCATTTTCCAAGTCAAGTCTCTTTTTTGCTATTAGATATTCTGCTAATGCATTGTCCCTATGCTAGCCTTGCATTTCTTTTCTTCCATCTTGTTTCCGCTTGGCTGTAAAAGTGTTAAAAATATTATATGTGACCTACAACAATGTGCATGCTTTATCCAAAATTTCATCTGCAATCCTTACCACCTCCAGCCTGTAACAAAGAGCATAATTATTTCAAATACTACGGCAACCTGAAGAAAAAATCATGTTTATCAATGTGTTATTAGAGACAAACAATCAACTAATTATACTAACCTTACTAAGGTTGTTTCTTATGTTGCCGTAGCGTTCTTTAAGTTTTCCCATTTTAGTCGAAGCTGCGATGGAGTTCGTGGGAAACGACGAATCGACGAATTAAAATCATTTACAAGGGTTTGCCAAGCCTGCTCCTTCAATTTATTGTTTGTGGCATTTGTTGCCTTATTATTGAAATGTTTTTTCGCCGCCACAAGTTCTGCTAGAATCATCGTCTCATCTTTTGTCATGGGTGCTGCCTTTCTTGACTGAAAAAGATATATTTTCTAAACTTGAACTCAAAGTTTTCAAAGTAAAATTATTATTATCAATGTAGTTCATAGATACTTACAGAATTCATTTTATTTCACTGTAGCTCTTTAATTATAAACACACTTAGAATTATAAACGAAAGTTTTAAAGCGTTTTGGAGGTAAGTCATCATCTAATATAGTAGGTAAACAATAGAAAAACAAACAAAAGAAACTGATCACTGCTTATTGGCAAACGGACTGTCAAAACGTTTCGTTTCATAATTTCGACTAGGATAAAAATAGCAATACGTCCAATTTAAAAAATCTACATATGTTTTTATTACTTTTTGTTATAAACAAATGTGTTTATGATAGTCTACAATATGCTGGTTAAATTATAGTTATAATTTAGAATAAAATAAAATAAGTCTTGATCCTGATGTTGTTTCGTATTTGTAGTAGAACGAAACGTATCAAGAGGCTCGGATAAATCGGAGGGAAGAAGCTATCTACTGTTGGTTAAAGAGAGATAGCACTTATCCGTGATTGTGAAACGCAAACTAAGGATAGATACGCTCTTGCTGATATTCGGAGATAGCTATCTATCCGAAAACTCAGATACGTTATTGAAAACGGCCGTTAGAGAAAGTAAATTCAAGCCCTTTTTTCTTAAATCGATTCTTCAGACTTCGCTTCGAATCGATTTATAAATACACCTTTTTCGGGAAGCATCAGTTGAAGTGATTAGAAATAGCATCCCTATGTACTTCAATTTTCAAATCAGTTTTGTTTTTTGAAATTTCATGAGCTAACGGCCAACAATGTTTTTTCTTTTGAATTTGTCTACTTTAACAGGCAAAGGAGATATAGCTTAAAGATTCAAACTATGGTAATTCTAAGGCAGACTTTTTGGTGAGAACGTGAAAACAAAGTTATTTTAATTCTTGTATTTTGTCAATTCAGTTTATCTTCAGATTTAAACATGAAATCATGGAACCTTTTCAAGTTCTTCTATTATACTGGAATGTTGCTTAATTGTATTTCATCTCATCTCATTTCACCCAAATTAAATCTGCTCCAGTTTAATTTTCATACTATATGTACTTATGTATAATTGAATATTGTCATAACTTGTTATACTGTTGTTATACTGAAAGAAAAGATCAAAGCCATATTTAATTATTAAATAACATACATTTTAGTAAATAGTGACTTTAATGGGCTTTAGGGAGAACCCAAGAAGCTCTGTCTAGCGATTGTGATAAACCTTCTCACTGTTGTGTTATAGTTTCTGCACAAGGAAGTAACAAACATCCACACTTTTTTTTGATGTGAAACATTATAGCCGCACGTAAAACCGATTTCAGGCGTGGCGACGCGTCGCCACGCTATATGATGGTATATATACAGTCTATATGCAGTAGTGTGTACGGTGTAGCGACGCGTCGCCATGCGCAATCGACTGTGCGATTTCTACACTCGATCCGGCGTTAAGCCATCTCTCTCGCTACACTGAGCTCGGATACCTATAGTGTATACTCCGTAGTGTATACAGTGTTGTTTTTGTTTACTACAATACACATAACCTGTGTTTTACTTGAAAACAAATTATTTTTTCCTAATATTTTATTTTATCATTATGACATATTTAGTTCCTATCACAATCTGTTCTTTTCTGCATATTACTTTTACAAAATAATGTCGATGTTTCACATCTGCCAGGCGTCCCGTGACGGCTCATTTTTTTTCTTAGATGGGTGAACAAGCTCACAGCCCACCTGATATTAAGGGTAATCGGGCCCATAGACATAAAATGTATGGAATTCATGTCAAAATGAAGGCCAGCAAAAATTATGGTTACGCTAATTGTTAATTTTTCGGTTCATATTATCTGATAAAACTTAATAGTGCAGCAACAGCTAATGTAATTTAATTATTACAATAAATCCGAAATGAGGGAGTTTCTATGTGAATGACGAGGTCATAGCAACCTGGTATTATAAAATGGCTTCCAGAGCCCATAAATAAACGTCTTTTCAAAGCGGGTGGCTTTGAAATTTGAGATCGAAATCTCAATAAAGTATTGAGAAATAACACTTTTTTTTATTATTTATTAGAGCGAGGCTCAGTGGTGTAGATTGGGAGAGGCTATGTCCGCAGTGGACGACTGTGGTGTGGATGTGATGATGATGATGATTAGAGCCATACCTATTAGGTTAAGTCGGCTTACTAACACTTAATAGTAAAGAATAACGTTTGTCGTTATTCAAACCGGACGCAGCTTTACGTCTCTTAAATAGTAGTGTATTAGCTATTTTACGTCTTCGCCGTAGAATAGGAAGGGTGTGAAATTAACGTTAAAGCTAGTTATAATGCTGGAATGCTAATGTTTTTGGCGATCGTCGTATGCTGGTAAATTTCTGAGTCCTGGCGTCCATTCTCGGGACGATTAGTTTAATCGGCTTTACACCTAGGATGTCCATTCTGTCACTCACACGTAAGATAGATCACCATTTATCATATACTGGATCTCAGATCATCTATCCTCTTGAGAATAACTAAAAAACAAGACATTTCATTTGTTTTACGATTTGATCGTAACAAAAAATCTCTAAAATATTTCTTTTTTTTTTAAATGATTATTTTAAATAGAGCTAAAATGCATTCGGATGACATAAGAACATGGTATTGGTTAACAACATGATTTTTTAATTAATAAACAACTGTTACTCAAAGATTTTATTGGTTCAACAAATTAATTCAACTTTTAATAAACAATTTAATATAGCATTTAATATAGAACAAACATTAACTATGTTTTATCTTTTAAATAATTGAACAAATACACAATTTAATAACTAATCTTCGCACATTAAATAAATATAAAATAAATTTTGTTACAACACAATGCGACTCAAGTAATATATAGCAGATATACAGGGTGTTCTGAAATCGTTTTCTAAACAACAGAGGATTCGCTACTGGGTATAGTTTACGGAACATTATTTAAATTAGTAAACAGAGAGTATACTTGTATTAGCAAATTCATATTTCGTGAGCCCGAATATCAAACAATAATTGTCTCCGCACGCCATCTTCCTATAAATGTACATTTACTTTACTTTTAACGAGTAGCGTAATTGTTTCGAGACACCCTATACAAACTAAAAGACAATGACTTATACTAGGGCAGTATTAATATTTACACTTACATATCCTTGACCTTTAGGATAATCACAATCATATTTTATTTTTTTTTAGGTCTATTGCGGTTCACCTGATGTTCAATGGACACAAATGCCCACAGACATACAGTGAATTTCGCCCAGATCTTGAGCAAATGAGTTCACTAGTATGTAATAGGCTGCATTTCAAACAACAAAGCTCTAAGGGCCATATGAGACGGTATATCAAATGTGAGCTGTATCCCGTCTTTTTTTATTACCCTTGTAGGTAGGAGCATACGGCCTACTGATGGTATGGTTACCGTCGCTATGGACCTCAGCAATTCAGGGCAAGCCAAGCCGCTGCCTACAATGATATTTACATTAACATGATATTTATGTTTTATTAATATAATATATAGTAATAATAAGCATATTGCAAAAACGTTAATAGATAATGTGCGTTTAAATAAAGATTTTTTAATATCATACATACACGTAATTTTTTCTAATAAATTATTACGATAACGAAATCAAGAGAAACAAAATCAAGTAAATTTTATTTAAAACTTTCATACGTAATTGGAAGGATTTAATAATATTTAGTTAACGATGGTCACACCACGATAATACTTTTTATAATATTAGTATTTTTAATACAGTAGTCTCGAATAGACCTAATCGGCCTAACAGGGGCGAAACGTAGTAGTACAATATATATCCTTTCTCAGAGTAAATTATTTTTTACCGATTTCCGACAAAATCGATATATTGAGTTGGGCGTGAAAAAATTACAGACCGTGGTCATTTCATAATTTTCAAATATTAGTATAGAATGAATTGTCATTTTGTTGAACTTTGTATATTCATAAAACCCTGATATGACTGAATTGGGTAATCTGTATTCAGCAGCTCAATGATATTTATATTTTCTTTAATAGTAAATTTTCACGAATATTATGTGTGCTTAGTGTGATTTAAACGTTCTCGATAGCGTTAAAGTTAATTCGAATTTGTATGGAGTTGGAACGTTTCCCTGCGTTTGCCGCTAGGGGCGCTGTTCCAACTGCATACAATTCGAGTTAACTTTTACGATATCGAGAACGTTAAAGGCTTCGTCAACAGAACGCGTACTTAGCGCTGCGTTTTAATGTCGCGCTCTTTACATGTCACACAAATCGACTAGATGAGTCCAACGCTCCTTGACGCAACGTAACGTCAAATCATAGTGCCTTTCGATAGCAATGTGAAATTTAAAGTATTAGATTTCGAGTGATTCAGATGTAAACATGGGAATTTCCTAACTAATTCTATAAAATTTTGGGCATTATCTAGTATTTCAATACATATTCACTCGGACGCTAAATGAAATTTGTAAATTACAACGCCTGACGTCAAAGCGTCCTAACGCCGCGTCAGAGCGTTGCGTACTTATAGCGCTGGCGCTCTGTTTGACAGTATATTACTATAGTTGTACAACACATCTCAGCGTCATAGCGCGCCGTCAGTTTAACGCTCTGACGCGCGCTAAGTACGCGTTCTGTTTGACGAAGCCTTAAAAACTCGCACTAAGCCCACTGTTTGATTTGTTTGTGAAAATGTTAATCAAACCTTGTATGTATTAAACATTGGCCACGGCTTTGATTATGTTCACGTTATGTCTATGCCTCTGAGGTATATGTCAGAGTGGAGGTACTCGTCGTGGTCGTGCAGGAGAACCGGGGTGCGGTTCATTGGAGAGAAACCGATAGCGGGTATCCGACGCGCCTTATGTACCTGCTGTCAGTGCGCCGGGAAAGATCCTGATGTCCAACTTAAGTTCCCTGATTGGAATACACATAAATGTAAAGAAAAACTTTATCATTTAAAACCTTTAAAACTGTATAGTTTTACTTTTTTTTTCTTAAACGGAACCACTCACCCTGTCTGTTATGCAATGAATGATCATTTCACACACAAATCGGTAAATTAGTATTTTAAGCAGTGTTATTATGAATACTGTATTATTATGTATTTTTAAATATTAATTTTACAAGAAATTAAGGGCTTTAAATCTGTTTTCTTATTAATTACAGAATACGCAATTAATTCTTTGATTGTTAATTCATTCTGGAGTATTCTGTATCATTGTATATATTTTTTAATTGATTATATGTTTCAACATTCTCACGGCCTGCCTTGTGCTAAATGATCCAAAGCCAAAATACATCGACAACGTAAATGCGCTACCCACCTTGAGATATGAATTCTAAGTCTCAGTATAGTTACAACGGCTGCCCCACCTTCAAACCTAAACGCATTACTGCTTCACGGCAGAAATAGGCGAGGTGGTGGTACCCCGCGCGGGCTCACCACGACAAGCCCTATCGCCAGTAATTACGCAAATTATAATTGAAGACATAAGTGGATGAAGGGGTTTAGTTCTCTTTTAAGATTTTTGAGTTTTTACATTGAATGAAGGAAGGAAATGAACATTAAAGGCTATTTTTAGAAATTGTATTTGATTAAGAGTTATGTACAAAAGTTTGTTGCCATTTCTTAAAATTAACAAATTGTAGGTAGATTCCCTTCATCCACTCATGTCTTAAATTGTTGCCATTTTTTTTTTATTACACAGTATTATTCCTTGATCGTGAAAGTCATTCGTGAACATGTGTAGGCACGGCGACTTCTTCGGATATAACTACGTCATCAAATAATTTTAGTAAGATTTATTATTCAGCGCTGATACAATGGTTATGCTTATGTTAGGAGATAATGATATCGAAGTGTGAAAGGCTTAAGCGACATTTCGCTTAACACGCGACAATTATATTTGTAATAGCTGACCCGGCAGACTTCGTAGTGCCTCGATCGATAAATAAAAGACCTAAGCTTTTGTATAAAATAAACTTAAACAAACAAAGAAATCCGTCCGACGGGGACATGTCAAAAGAAAACAGAATTGTTATTTTTATTTAATTCCGATTATTTTCATATTTAACTAACCTTTTAAACCTTCTCTGTACTTCCAATAAATAATTCAAACCAAAGGACAATGCCCATTTCTTAGGCGTTTGGGCCCTAAAAAGTTGTCGGGTCATGATCGTTTTTACTTAATTTGATAGAAAGAAATATCGTTTCATATTCAGAAAACGATATTTATATTCTCACCAGGTTTAAGAGAAATATCAAATATGTAATTTATTTTTTTGTAAAACAATGCCAGGTTGAAGAAATGTTGATACATAAACTAAACAACGTGAAAAAATAAGGCATAGTTTTTCAAGTACAAATAGTTTAGACAAAGTTGGCCCACTTTTGGGCATTGTCCTTAGCCAAATCGGTCCAGCTGTTCTCGAGTTTTAGCGAGACTAACGAACAGCAATTCATTTTTTATATGAGTCGTCTATTATCAAAGGTGGCAATCTGTGCATTTGGACAAAATTTTTTATTGATATGTCAATACAGATTTATTTGAAATAATCGTCTCTTCAAAGAAAACGGTTCAAAACCTGCATTAAATAAAGGTTAATAGTTAACCTGTTATTTATCTAAGATGTCGTTCCGAAGAGTTTTGTGACTGCCAATGGAATACAAAGTCAATAATTCGTTTTTCTGATTTACCAATCATTGTCCAAAAGTCAGATTGCCGCCTTTGATAATAGTCGACTCATATATAGGTAGAAGATAGATAGATAAATTAACTGAGTTTATTTGGTATCAGCCTCAACAGTTCGACGATTTTCATTAAACTCCAATTAAATTTACCATTCAAATAGCTGAAGAAGTTTTTTGTTATGGATATTTTGTAGTAACGTTGAAAAAATGTCGCTTGAAGCAAATAGCCTTGTCCTCTAAATAAGATATATTTCGCACCATATCATTTATGTTATTACTTACAATTCGGCAGTAGCTGCTTTGAAGGCGGTCCAAAAAGGATTAGAAGCGTCTACTTTAGTACACTCAACGTAAGGATTTTTCTGAAATTCGATGGTGACGCCTTCACCGGCCTCTTTGCACCATTGATTGATCTGTGAATTTTATTTGCATTCTCTTAAATTAATTTGGATTCGTTAAAATTTTGAATATTTGTATGCGAGCCTCATAAACACTGGAACGTCAACTCCGCCGCCCGACTCCAGATATATGAGGTAGAAACCGCATAGTAAGAAGAACTAATAAATAAAAGACAAACGTACTGCCTATGACAACAGGCAGTTCGAATATTTTCATGTAACTAACATTAGGTCGTATTCTGTACTTAGACAGCATACTTAATAAATATTTAATATATATTATATATGTCTAAGCATATGCAACAGTTTAATTTTATTATTAAAAAAGAGTATAAATTAAACTGAATTTTTATCTACCTACTTTTCATAATATATTTTTCAAGTATGGCAATTGACTTCTTGCGATTCCAATGTTGCCAGAGTTCAATTTATAAAAATTCTATACATATATAATATGTACTGTTATATAACAATTATATGAGAAACAAGGTGAGATTCAGATAGAATAAAAGCTGAAATTGTGGACATCTGAGTTAGAAGAAGTTCCTAACATTTGTGCCCTCTCACAGATTCTAAACGATTTATAAGCCACCGTTATTAGACGTTCGAAACTGAAGAGACGCTAATTTAATAAAAACAATTCCCACAACTTCGCTCCTCGCATTCCCGCCATAAAGTATCTAAAGCGAATTCCCAGAACCGAGCACGCGTACCATGGCTTCAAACTCCACGTGATCGACGGTGACGGCCAATCGTATATCGAAAACGGCCGTCAGCTTTTCCGGGACCACATTCGACTGTACGCCACCCTGAAAAGTTTCAAATAGTTAAAAACAAAAACACCAAACCTCCTGCGACTGTATATTGTGCAAGTTTCACTCAAAAAAAAAAAGAAAATTACACGCTCAAAGCCAATTATATATCTTCGTGAACGTGTAAGCCCTCATTACCCCAATATTTAATACAAAAACGGACAGCTTGTAAAATAAATAGAAATTAATACGATACATATATCATCATCATTCGCCTGCCCTTCTCCTGTCATCTGGGGACGACGCAATATGTTGTCTCCTTCCATACCTCTCTCATATACCATTCTTCGCTCACTCCATCTTACCCATATCGTCTCTCACGCATCCATCCATTTCTTCTAGGTCTACCTCTTCCTCTATATCCTTCCATAGTCATAGTTATCACCTCTTACCAAACTCATTTTCATTTCGTCTTTCTTTCTTTCTTTCTTTTTCATCACATGTCCATACCATTCCAAACGCGCACATCTCAACTCTCTGTCTCAGGTGCCACTTTCAGACTTCCTCTAACATTCATTCCGATTACAATGATAACAATAGACCGTATAAAATTTCGACACTGAAATTTGTTACAAAAGTATATTTGGTAGATTTTTTTAAATTATTATAAAATTAACCATACTGAATTAGGTATTATTTAAAAAATAAACGCAAAACGAGTTTTTGTATATATAACTAAAAAAACGTACGTAAAGCTGGTTCAAATTAACGGTAGTGACGTCACCGATGGTCAGTTTCGGATCTCCGTCCAAAATTCTCTTCTGTTCCTCCCTAAGGTCCATGAACTTGTTGATGATGTATCTAATCTGAAATTAATATATATACATTTATATCTCGTCTCGGAATTCGGTAAGTATTAAAAAAATACATTTAACACGCTTTTCTTATTTTTGTAAGTATATATGGGCGCAACGCCACTGTTGGCAATAATTAACAAATAATATATAGTTTAGTTTATTCTATGTTAATATTATTTATTATTAGCAACAAAACTGTTATTCTACCATATTAATAATTAGCTGACACTGTTTTGATGTGAAAATGTTCAGAATATGTTTATGTTTTATATTATTGTTTAAAAACACAAATGACTGTATAAATGATTAAATATGAATAAAGCATAAATATTAATAATAATTTATATTAAAATTAACAGTACTAATAATTTAATTAAGTATTGTAATTGTTATGCAATGATGTTGTTGGCGCCATCTATTATTAGGCTGGATAATAACAATGTTAGTTAATATTACTTAAAAGTAATTCATGTAAAATAAATTAAATGTGAGTCATGTAAAATAACTAAAATATTGTATTTTGAATATTAAGCTATGTTTGTGAATTGTTCGCAGTAATTACATTTGTTTGTATAAAAGAAGTTGTAGTTGCTATAACCACCACAAAATGGCTAATTGTGTAAGAACCACTGAATAACTCAGGCGTGGCTTTTTGTTGAAAACAAGTAATGTTAAAGTTTTATAGAATTGTATTGTATTTCATTGTAAAAGGCCTTATGTGTTAAACTCTGGCTTAACGCCGACATATACTATGTATTTTCAGGAATACCTATAGTTAACTCATTCAGTATAACTAGGGCTGATACTATTTTTTTTTATTAAAGTTAAAATGTAACAGTAACTTAATCATATAATTGAATGAAATCATCTTGAACATTGTAATATAATTTGCTTGTTTGTTTGTACTGAATCAAGTTTATATCTGCATTATGTTCGTTTGTATACATGTGACGGAAAGACGTCCGATCAACTTGAAAATTTCAGTTAATTATTATTAACTACTGTTCAGTTAATTATTATTAGCTATTATTCAGACAATAATTATGAAATAACTATTAAATATATTCAGACAATAATTATTAACTATTATTCAGACAATAATTATTAACTATTATTCAGACAATAATTATTAACTATTATTCAGACAATAATTATTAACTGTTGTTCAGACAATAATTATTAACTATTATTCAGTTAATAGTAGGCAGAATACTAGAACGAATTCATTGTATTATCATAGTTTCTACTTGCGTGTGCAAATTTTCAAGTTCAAAAGAGATGAAACTAATTGTTAGTTCGTTCTTTATACAGTTTTTAAACTCGATACATTACTTTTATTTTGGTCCGAGAACGGCCTTTATTGGACGATGACGTCAAAGTGCACAATCTATACTATTATTATAACGAGGAAAGATTTGTTTGTTTGTTTGTATTGAATAGGCTTTGAAACTACTGAACCGATGTGAAAAATTCTTTCACTGTTTGGAAGCTACACTATTTCCGAGTGACATAGGCTCTTTTTTGAAAAAAAATTAGGACTCCTTACTAAAACTCTAATAATGTAAGGTGTAAAAAAATTACCTAAAATATTATTTACATCACGTGCCCTGCGAAAACTATTGATGATAAAATAAAATAATGTATTACGACTTTGTAGAATACATTTACACAATTATTTACAAAAAGTGTTGCGAGAGCATATGTCTAACTATTATAGTTATGCTGCAATAAGTGTTCTTTTATAAAAAAAAAAAAAACAACGTCAAATATCGTTGAAATTTTTGTTAAAGACCCGAGCGAAGCCTGAGCGGGCCACTTGTCAGTATATAATTAAGTAACTCTTTAGCTTACCTTTTCTCCGGCAGTGTTGGGAATCAACAGGGAACCATGTCCGGGCTGGCCAGTGCAATGTACGTGAGTTTCTGTTCAAATACAATTCGCAACTTTAAAATTGAAGTGGCTTAAATCCAAAATTCTTCGTTTTTTTTGGAACGAAGTTCCTTATGGGACGATGCAGAGGGGTACCCTAACCGGGAAAAAACGTCCGTAACGTAAGGTTTTTATTAGTAATGCACACAGTATACGACTTAACTTTGTAATAACGTACAAAAAATAACATATTTTTTTATCATTCATTGACCACGATCTCAGGGGGTTCGTTTGCGCAATACTGTAACTAAAAACAAAAAAAAAAAAGGAGGTAACTCAAAAAAATACATGTCAATTAAATGTCTTCAAGTCATTGAATTTGAAGTTTATCAATTGATTTTGAAGTTAAAAACCTTCATATTGATTCTCCTCTTCAAGTTATTTTAAATGATTACATGCTTGAATGTATCCTTGGAATATGACTAAAATTCTAAGTCTACAATATTTTTTTACT